>NW_026558307.1:800759-1093790 GCF_026930045.1 Uloborus diversus
TTTTTTTTTCCAAATCAATTTCAAATGCTTTTTCTTGCATGCTTTTTTTAAACACTAGTATAATGTTTTTTGAAATAAAATGGAATATTTGTTTCTGAATGCAAATGAAACACCTCTTGTTGTTTCAAACCTTTTTTAAATGCTTCAGTATACATCCTTAAAATCTCTTAAATAAACGGCATTTATTGTAAAATGGTTATTTTTAATCCATATTTCCAAATGTGCAACATTATTTAGGGAACTATGTAGATTTCTTTCTTTTCGGCTCTCAAAATCTTATTTTTAGGTAAAGGGTAATTCCAGTGTTAAAAGTAGGAGGCACCCTCTCATTTTGTTCCTTTAGGACATTGAAATTCTTTTGATAAAAAAGAATTTCAATGTCTTAAATGGGTCAAATCTCGTTTTTTTTTAAAATCTTGGTTATGTTTTTTATGTGACTTGTTTGTCATCAGGGTCCGATATTTTGAAATATATCCGATATTTTCAATCGGCTGAAACTATAAAGTCTTAAAAAAAAAGTAAATTTATCCTTAAATCACTCATTATTTTTTTATATTATTAGCAATATGTAGACTCAAAATTAAATATTGATATTAAATATCATAATGAAATATTGATTTCATTAAAAAAGCTAACATTAAATTTTATTTTTTTTTTATCAATTTTAATTGAGTTAATTTAGCATTAGCTGTTTCCCTGAGCTATTTTACACAGTTATATGATTCAGAAATAAAAAATATGCATCTGTCACTGCACAGTCATAAGACAGTCTTTTTTTCCGTTTAATATTTAGTTAGGCACTTTTAATATGAATTAAAATTGTTACCTTACTAATTATTTTATGAATAAAGAATAAAAAGTAATATATTATTACTTTGTAACATCAATGATGTATGAATACATTATAAAAAATAGAAGTACACAACTTTTTGATTATTTTTAATGATAAATGAACACTACTATGATTAATAAAATTTTTATACCGTGGTTGGAGAAATAAATATTTAAAATCTCATGATATTTAAAAATAAATATCGGACATATATCGGCGAACCCTGTTAGACATTAAATTTTGATGAGTGATAATTTCGATTGTTGTTCACTTTGTATTTTCCATTTCATGATGGTTAATTACTTGTAGCTTCTAAGCACAAAAGTCGTATCTGTACCAGCGTTAGAAATGACTGCTGGTCCCAGACAAGTAAAACATGCCTTGGACCACCATAAAAAACTAATTGGGACCACCAACCGCTATCTATTTTTGATCACACTCTGCTAGAAAAAATTCAAAAGCCAATTGACTTCTTTTTACAATTAAGTTTTTTTCTTTCTCTCAAAAGTTTTCTATAGTTTTAAATCACATATGAACATTTTACTCAATATTTATCACACTTGGATGGGAAAACAACGTCCTGAATCTAAGTAAAAATATCAAATAAAATTCAAATTTTTGGTTGCCTACCGTTATACTTGGCAGATATGCCAAGTTTATTGCCAAACAAAAATTTTAAATTTTGAAACATTCAAGTACATTAAAAAATCCTTATCAGTAGAAAAATATGCTTATCTGTTTTGGATTGTTATTTAATGTTAAGTGTTCACATTGTTATTTAATATTAACATTTGAACAGTTAAGTCTTTTATTTAATGTTTAGTCAATGAGCTAAAAATGAAAGTTATGTTTAAGAAAACTTATGAAATGTAATAATCATAAAGTGTGAATAATTTTTGGAATAAACATATTTAGTGTTTAATTTAAAGCAGACTAGTGAGGTTGTTGAGGACCAGTACATACTCATGTTGACTGTTGGATTTTTTACTGCTTTCTAACGCTGTGTACTTTTTATCAAAATTAAGTTACGGTCACCTGGTGGTTCTTTGCCGGGGGGGGGGGGGACACCTGTTGACCCAAGCCTGAAGGGGGTTCAATAATTTTAAGAGGTAAACAAGGGGGGGGGGGGACACCTGTTGACCCAAGCCTGAAGGGGGTTCAATAATTTTAAGAGGTAAACAAACTGGAGGGGAGCGCAGAAAAGTCATTTGCGGCAGTCCCCAAAATTTCTGTGCACACCCCTGGTTCTTTGTCACATATTTCACTTAAATAGTGTTTTTCTGGTCATTCGCTGATAGGAAATAGTTGAAAAGAAATTCTGATAAACTTGCATCTGAATCAAATAAATGGAGTATCAAAACTTCAAACGACGTTCAAAGCTCGTTCTATAACACGTTCAAATTACGTTCTCTCAGAACGGTCTAAAAAGCGTCCATGTGTCTCGTCGATCGATGTCGTATGGCACGTCGAAATATGGTGTCGTGCCACCACTTTTGCACCAATTTTGAACGTGGAATATTACCTTATGTTAAAGTGGTAGGATGACGTTTCATTTTGGTGTTAGCAAAGCAATACTGAAAATTCTGCTTTCACGGGTAAAAAAAAATTCAAAAAAAATAATTGTGTACCTCACGAGGGGGTTTTCTGTCGACAAATTCGGTTTTCGTCGGATCTCTGCCGAATTTCGTGCCAAAGTCTTTTGATGATCGAAAATTCCTCGCAGAAAGACCCCCTCCCTTTGAAGAACACCACAATGAAGATTTTTCTTTACAAAAAAAATCCAGTTTATGTGGGATGTTTGACAAACTTGGCACAGTCAATTTTGTTAAATCATTTGATGGTTCGAGAAGTTTCATAGGGGAGTCTTCGCCCTCTTTCAATGATGTGCAAATGCTCACATTCAGGACTTTTCCTTTTACAAATTGTGTTTACCGAATCTGACCCATAGATACTCTGATGCTGGAGAATTCCCTCGAGGTTTTCTCTCCCTGCCGATGGGAAACGATGTAAAGAGGGTTTTTCCTTGTATACATTTTGCAAAATTTGGCTCATGGGTCTTTTGATGCTTAATAATTCACATAGAGGCTTTGGCCCCTCTCTATAGGGGCGAAACTCTCCATAGAGGGTTTTCCTTCTTACAAATATCTAGTTTACACTGGGCCTTTGATAGAATTTGCACATAGCTTTCTTTGATTCTGAAAAATCCACATAGGGGAGTTTTCGCCTCCCTATGGGAGTGGAAATTCCCCCAAAGAAGATTTGCCCTTATGCAAAATTCAGTTTATGTTGGATCGTTTAAGAGATCCTTTGATGTTCAGGTATTCACATAGGGGAGTTTTCTCCCCACCCCCTGAGGGAAGAAAAACCCCATTAAGTGTTTTTCTTTTAACAAATCGAGTTATGATCTTTGCCAAATTTGGCACACAGTTCCTTTGATGCTCAAAAATTTACAAAGCGAGGGGGGGAGGAAGGAGTTTGGCCTCCCTTCATAAAGGGTTTTTCATCTGACAATTCTAGTTTACAACGGATCTTTTCCAAATTTAGTACAGAAGTGTTTTGATGCTCGAAAACTCGAGTAGAGGAGTTTTCGCTTCTCTAGTAAAATGCAAAAATATCTTATACAAAAACATAGGCGGATTTAGGACTGAGTTCCTGGGGGGGGGGGGCAGGATTTTTTTTTTTTTTTTTGGAGCAACATTTTTAATTTCCCTCCCCCCTCCCATGTTTTTGTCTTTTTCTGTGATGCGTAAGGCCATTCTTTACTTTTTTATGTGTCGTTTTCATTACTGTGTGTAATCATGCTGTCCTTTTTAAATTGACCTTAAAAGAGAGGGGGCTGGTATTAAGAGTTACGCAGTGCTCCCTTTTAAGTGGGATATGGAATATCTCCAGTTTTAGGGGGGCCCGGGGGTTACTCCCCCGGAGGAAATTATCTAAAATGGATATAAAATTCTGCATTTTGAAGTTTTATAAGGGTTAATTGGAAATAATAGGCAATTTTTTTTTTTTAAGTTTTACGCTTTAAAAGTGTTTTGTGATGCAAGTTAATACTTTAAAAGAAATGGTGCACAGATTTAGAGAATAGGTATCAAGAGAGTAACATACTACCCATTTGAACGATTCTTAATTATACATTTGGTAAGAAAAAAAAATTGAAACACACTTTTCTTAGGAGTTTCAAAGACTTGTCTAATTATTTTCAAGGTTTGGTTGGTTAGATTGGGTTTTTGGCTCATGATCCCTTGTAAGCTATACTGCTCCAATTCTTTTCAGGGATTTTAGAACCTATTAATAATTTGCACTTTCCAGTCTCTGAAATTGAGTAGTAGATTATACAGTTGTACAGTATTGTTCAAACTTTGTAAGAAACGGTTATTTTAAGTTCAAAAGAAAAAATAAACTTTAATTTCCTATTCAAAAAAGAAAAAATCATGATTTTTTTTGTTATAAGATTTTGGAAGATAAGTTGTTACTGTATAAACTCCTCCCAAAACTGGGGGGCATTGGCCCGTTTGCCCCCCCCCCCATAAATCCACCCATGCTCTTCTGAACTTTTCAAAAACAAAAAAATAATGATTTTTTTTAAATAATTTTTTGAAGATGTGTTGTTACTACACAAAGTCCTCCCAAAACTGGGGGGGGGGGCATTGTCCCCCTCTGACCCCCCATAAATCCGCCCATGTACAAAAATCCAGGTAATATCAAAGCTTAGCCAAATTTAGCACACATAAATTTAGCACACGTTTTGCAAAATTTTGGCACATTGAGAGGAGACGAGGTCCTTTGATTCTTCCGTAAATACTCTACCTTGAATTATAATACTCAGATTTTTTGCACTTTTTCCTGAAAGTAGTTTTCTTTTTAACCTTTTTTTTACAATATCTGTTAAATGTGTACAGTTTTTGTAAATTAGGGTTTTATATTTTCTGTTCTGCAGACTAAATAATAACACAAAATTTACAAAAGTAGCGATTAATTTAGAGATTTTGATGAAATGAACATTTGTATAGAGGCTTTAGTGTCCTGAAATGCAGCTTCCTAGAGCAGTTTATAGCAGTGCACACCACAGTTTCGAGGTTCGACTCTTGGGCTTATTCAAGGTGTATTACAACATAACTTCAAAAGTAATTTCCCGTGAATACATGAACAGGGTTTGAAGAAAAACCGGGGTAATTTAAAAAACCTTAGTTACCCTGGATTATTTTTATCAAGTACCCTGGTCATTGTTGAAAATTGTGGACTTAACATTGACTTAACATTGCTTAAACTGTAATACTTTGTTACTTTTTTTTTCATAGAGATATGAATAATTTTAAATCCTGAATTTATTTCTACTCAAATTTATTACAAAAATCGTCAAAATTGAAGAAAAAAAATGAATTTGAAAACCATGTAGCATTTACATAAAATACTTAAAATACACCGCTAGCTAACTTCTGAAAAACTTACTGAAAATATTTAGCGTTTAGGTGAAATATTATCAAAATTAATTTTTCTGAAACATGACCACACCATAAATAAAAAACAGATTCATCCATACAGAAGCAAGTATGTCACATTTTGAGAAAAGCTTTCCTTTTAGTCCCAAAAGGCATTTAGTAGTATTTTATTTCTTCAGTTTGTTTAAAAAAAACCTCTGACTAAATTTTGCGTTAAAAAGAGCCGCACGAACCATAACCATGAATCATATCAAGTATTTTATATATCCTTCCACACGAGAAGTTGGAAATAAAATTTGAACTGTATTAAAAAATATTAAAATTAGTAACTATAAAGTCACAAACTAATTTTGCACACAATAATTCAAAATATGTGAAAAAATTTTCAGGTATGATTACAGTTTATGGAATCTGGAATAGTCAGCACACAGGTTGGTTAATTTTATGATATTATTGTAATCTACCTTTACACTTTGCAATCTTGCATTAAAAATCTATTAAAAAAAGAAATTTCCTGATGTAGTTAATCAAATCATTTTTTTTTCAACAATAAAAAAAAAGGAAGTAAAATAAAATTTTCAAAAGTGATTGAAATAAATTAAGTAAATTGCTTAGTTTTGCTTCCCAGCAAAAATATATTTTTTAATCAATCGTGAAATCCATATGCAGTTTTAATTCCTAAAACTTAAGAAGTTGTTCAGAAAGGCAGATGCCAGTTTTCATACTTGGTATTATTTATTTTAGATCTAATATGTAGTTTGTTTCTGAAGTAAATGTTTCAATATGCGGTAAATTTTGAAAAGAAAAATCCACTTTATCGAAATAGTTTATTTTTTTCAAGTGGCCCGTGTTAACAAACCCACAAGTTTTTTTTTTCGTGCTGCGCCTGGTTTGACGAATCCTGTACGTTAATAAATTAAAATAATTCAATAAATAAAATACATATTTTAAGGGGAGTTAGTACCCCCTATACCGTCAATGTTAATTTCCACATGTTCATGTACCTTTTTCTGAAAATCTATTAAAGATACAATTATGAATTTTTTCTGTACCTTAAGTAGACTTCATTCTCGATACTGAAGTAAAATTTTACAGAAAGAAAGCTTTTTAAAAATATTCTAATTAATGTATGGAATTGGTGGCAAAAATTTCAAAGCCTAACACAATCTAGGTTCTGAGAAAAGGAACATTTAGTTTCAAAAATACCATTTCTCGATATAGCAATTTAAAGAAGAAAATCATACTTTATCAAAATATATTTACATTTTTTAAAGCTTATTTTAACTTACTACTCATATGAGCACAATCAAATAGTTTGTATCATTAAAAAGGTATTTAAATGGAGTATCAAAAAAAAAAAAAAAAGAAAAAGAAATTTATATTTAAGGTATTGACTCCCCTAAAAGTTCTTACAATTTTCAAATGGTGCACTATAATGGCTAAGATGTGTCTACTACATATATGGAGGTATAAATTTTAAAAATTAAATACAGCAACATTAGTAAAACTATCACAAATGTAAAAATTTGCTAGGGAATTTTTTTTTTTTTTGAAGTGCCTGCTTCTTTTTAGTTGTTCTGTGATGAATAATATTTGGATGATAAAAAAAATTACTTTAGTTGAATCATTTTATGATTCTACTTGAAAAGGGTCTCAAATTTTCAATGGACTTCCCTATTAAAGCTATTTTACAGCATTAACGTTTTGATTGATTAAAGAATTTTATGGTTAAAACCCTGAATTTCCTCTACTCCCCCTTTTCTCTCTCTCTAAAATGCAAGATGTTTCTTAGCCCTCAGAAAAACTCATGTGAATTATATTCTTCTATTCCTTAGTTAATTGCAAAAGAATCATGTAAGTCACACAGAAAATCAATGAAGTAATACATACAAGTTAATAAAAAATTTAATCACAAAATACCCTTCATTTTACATTATAAACTCTTACACATATTTTGATTTTAAGAACAACCAAAAAGGAATTAAAAAGAAAGGCGTTGATCGTTTTGTCCCATTAATGACCTTGGCTGCCTGAAATTAAAATACAAATAAAAAGACAAAAATTGCAGCTTATAATAAGATTAAGTGCGTAAAAAATTTGAAGTACAGTCAGAAATCACCTGACGTAAACATTCTTATTTTGTGAATGATACAAATTAAACAAAATAAGTTGGAAAAAAATGTAACCCGAAGTGTTAAAATCCAATAGTACAATACTACCGTTGATCATACCTTGGGAGCCCAGTGTGTTCATCATTTTTTTAGAAATAGTCATAGAGAGGCAATACATTCTTTTAACATAAGAGACAATTTGACTTTCATTTTCTTTAATGAAAAAAATGACATAATAATGCATGTAAAAAAATACAAAGGATGATTGTAATTTTAATGACGGAAAAAGCATGCTGCTTTTAAAGGAATTTCAAAATCCAACTCGAGTATCCATGTTTGTGACTTCTGTGCTATATATTGAGCAAGACCCTTAATTTGTCCAAATAAGAAAGTTCTATGCCTTTTCTATGATAGTACTTTTTTTTGCACCATTTCATACTGCAAAAAACATATTTTCATTATTTTAAAAATAGATACTCTTTATTTCTGCATTTATGCATCATTTATTTGTTGTTTGATTTGGAACCTAAGTTGGTTAGTATTTTTAGTCTATTTGGGTAATAATTTTAGGTGTCATAACTTGATTCTACTTCTACACAGTAAAACTAGTTTGCACACATATAAAACATGGCTTTCAGGAGAAGATGCTAGTTGCATGATTTAAATTATCTACTTTGTGCATATCTCAGAGTAAATAATGAAGAAAGGTAAGAATCAATGTACCACACATATATTCAGAGATATTACTAGAATTATTTTCGAGATATGAAAATATTCAATGATATTTTTCCAAAATCGCTTTTATTAAGACTTATAACAAAGGACGAAATGGAAGTTGTCGGACAAAGAAGAGATGTGCACTGATTTGTTTTTTTCATTGCAGAAAAAACCCCGAAATATTCCTAGAAAATAACGGACAGCTAAAGTATCTTATTTCTGCCGGTAACATATCCTGCAAAAAACATAAAAGTTTTTGTCCCTAATCAGAATCTTTCCCAAAATGAACCTGGTATTTTTTGGAAGAATTAAAAACCTTTCCAATACAGACAAACAAAGCCTCTTCACTAAAAATGTTCATGATTGGATGAAGTAATTTTCTCTTTCTGATACTATTCACCATTTTGAGGTTGTAGAAGACCTATTATGTATAGAAAAGCACATGCTGTATCTTTTATATTGAGAATACGTGGGGTTTAATGGGAAAATGTCATTTGATTCTTTGGTGTGACATAGAATTGTTTTGATTATTTTGTATGCATCTTACTTTAATGTTTTCAAGAACAAAATTATATGCGAGGATCACATGTCTAATTTTAGTTGTTTCCCCCCCCCAAATTCATGCTATAAAGTATGTAATTTAACACGCTTGTCTTCCAATAATTTTATAATTACGTAACGAATTATAACAAGTGTATTATTGAGTGCTTAGATGCTTTTACCTGTTATTTATTTTGCATTACATTTACTTCCTTCAACTATTTTATTTTGTTTATAATTCGAAAGATGCAAAGATTTGTCATTGACTTTAATTTCTAGGAGTTGTAGACAATATAATTCAAAACATATTAATAAGTTTATTTTATTTGTTACTCTTTCAATTTCATTGTGTTCTATTTCGTATTGGGTGACGTGTTAAATCAGGTGGGCACTGAACCTGACCATTTCATACTAACTTAAAACTTTCAGAAATTTTGCTCTTTTATATAATAAAGATACCTATGGTTTTAAAAAAATCTTTCATAAATCTTCCTACATCATTAAAATCTGAGCAAGTGTATCTATCAATCTATTATTAATCTATATACATATGTCCGAGTAACTTCTCCCGAACGCCAGTAAACTGATCATCAAACCAGGTACAGTTGGATTCGTAATTTTCCCTTCTTATGTTTAACATAATCCTCCGATAATAATTAGAGATGTCAATTGAAAACTATTTATTACTAGAATGTCACCCGTCACGGTATGACAGGTGAAAATTTGCTTCTACATTTGAACGCAGCCATTGCCTGTTTGGTGATATTTTTTTAGTTTTAAATTTTAACCCTAACTCCAGTGGATGAACTCGAAACTCGAGTGAAAATTTGTTTCGATATACATTTAAGCGCAGCAATTGCCTGTTTGGTGATATTTTGGTAGTTTAAGTTAAATTTGGCAGTTTAACCCTAACTCTAGTGGATTAAACATTAACTCCAGTAGATAGTGGTCATTGTTGACCCTTTTTACATTTCTTTATTCTCCTAAAATGAGTCTTACCAGTAAAACAGTCAAGTCTTCGGATCGGATCGAGTTCAGCCTTGTCACGATTAAGCATTTCCCTGCATGTTCCAATAATTGTTTTAAAAGAGGTTTTTTTTTGGCTGCTGTCCAAATCTTAAAACAACGTTTCCATCTAGAATTTCATTTCAAATTAGTTTAAAATTGATTGCTCTATTCGGATATAGCCTTTATTTTATCGTCTGTCCTTTTTTTATTTTTTACATTCAACGTTCTTAACGCTTTTCCTCGTATAAAAGTTGTTTCTTTAGCTATGTTTATTGATTGTAGTGTAAGTTTATCGTTCACTTTTTCCCGTTACATGGGTGAGTTTTCGAATTGCAATAACTTTCTTTTTCTTTCCTGTTTCTATTTTTGAAATACAGTTTGTATCGTTAAAAGAACATGTTAAATCAAGATTGTTTGGATTTCTTTAAGTGAAACAGAGTTGAACAAAAAAAAATTGTTTTTAAGGATTTTAACTAAAGCTATCTTGGAATCTGATGACTTGGTATTTAATTAATGCTTATTGGTATTTATTTAGTCTTGGTGCTTTAGTTTCACATAATCAATCAAAATGTGTGTGTCATTTTATGTAAAAAGATGATCGTAATTGTACATAAATATTTCAGATATAGTCTATCAGATTTAATTCAGTTTAAAGTGACCAGAGATTATAGTTGATAATGCATATATTTTCATCTTTTGTGCTAATTGAAAATACTCATAACTTGTATCATTGATAACTATGATTAACGTTAAAGAGAATTTTGACAAAAATATGCTCTACTGGTGTTTTACAAACCTTGCATTACGCGTATTTATTTACTTCTTAGCGCTTTAGAAACTGATGTCAGAGTAATACAAAAACATCAATTGGACATCTCTTTCATTTTTTAAGTAGCCCGTGCAACGCCGGGCACGCAGGCTAGTTACAATATAAGGGCGGTTAGGACAAAAACACCACCCAGAAAGTAATTTCAAGTTGCACTATTAAGTTCTAAAATATTAGAGGTTCGCAAATCATAAGTATACAAGTCGATTATTCGTATGTATGTATTAGTTGTTCAGCCAAGTTAGTTGGCATTCCAACTGTCCTCGAGTAAATTTAAAAATTAGTAAATATGAAAAGCTAATGAAAGTTCACAGTCCAGTCTGCACACCTCAAAATATACAGAAGCTGCATAGTGAAGGCTTCCACTTATCCCCTTTATAGCGAAAATTTACGGGGTAAGTAGGACCCCTCCTCTTAGACAGGTAATAATATTTTATTCAAAAATTCTTTTTGTATTATGCACTTCAGGTTAAACTATACATGAAGCATGGACGGAGTTAAGGAGGGGGGGGGGACTTACGGAGGGAAAGCCCCCTTGACAACTATCTAGCCGCCTTAATGAAAAAGTACAAACAAGGTTTAAAAGCTTCTTTCTACACAGTTTTTTTTTACAAAAAATAACTCTCCCAGCTATTTCAAAAGAATAAGATGACTAAAAATTACCTTTCTTGATATTACCAAGGAGAACTTTTAACATGTGTTATCAGGATTAGTGCTTTTAGAGCTTCAGAATCTACCGCCCCCGAAGACAGCTTTAGAATTGGATTTTTAGAGCCTCAAATTCCAAAAAACTTCTGGAGAGATCTCCTATCTCTGATCATGGTCCATTCCCTAAAAGTAAAGCTCTAGTCTTGGAATTCTGAATAGTAGCCAGTGACTACCTGAGTCACAAAAACTGGTAGCTACTTTTAACTTTTGGTAGCTTTTTTTTAATATATTCAGCGCAAGAAAATTACCTTAAGGGAATTTGTACGGATTTCCGTTGCTAAGGTGGAGTCAGCTAACATACTGAGCGTTTCAGGAATTTCCTAAACTACTTACATTTTTTGTATTGATACATTGCCTTTACAATGGGTGACAGACATCAAGAAGGTGTCATACTAGCCCATGTAGAAGAGAACATACGCCCTTCTTTTAGTACAGAAAAGATTTGTGCTTGGTTGCACAAACCGGGATTTGCATCGAATAGAGGAAGAATGATCTGGACGGGCAAAATAGTTTTCTGTAAACAATGTGACAGCAAGTCAAACGGAGTAGAAAGTCTGTTGGGAATAAGAGTGTATTGGAATGCTCATTCTTATCTCGCGGCAACTCAAAAAGATAGTCTTCATTCGCCATCTGATTTTAACTTTCTGACGGTGAAAATCTACTTAAATTTCAATCATGTTTAAATAGGGAACCGAACAAAACGTGCAGATCCATAACGTCCACGGACATAACATCCATGACCAAAACATCCGACGGACAAAAGGTCCAACGGACACAATGTCCGACGGACAAAAGGTCCAAGGACAGAACGTCCACATTTTTGGACAGCTAGGACATAACGTCCAGTTTTCTGAGCAGGCTGGACAAAACGTCCGGATTTTAAAGTTTTTCCTTTGTCTCAACCAATTTTGTTGAATACATTTGTGTTTGTGAGATACGTGATGCAATACGTGATGCAATCACCAGAAAAAAAAATACTAGTTTTTAATATAGAATGAGTCTGTATAGCCCCCCCCTCCCCCACACACTGACATGATGGAAAAACGAAGTTTATGTATTAGGTTCCCCCTTTTTTTCGTGAACTACATCGAAACCCATTAGAAAACCATTTCAAAAAGAACGAATGTTAATTTACTTGTGTATTGGACTTATGACTATTTTTAATGACCTCCGTTACATCGCGCTTTCGGATATATCGCTCTTTTTCTTTGTCCTCCGAAAAGCGCAAACTAACGAGGGGTTACTGTACGTGCAAAACCAACCAATCACTGTGAGGAACTATGATCAGTGTAAAAAAAAGTATAAAAACCATATGCATATTTCCGTTTTAGGGGGATGACCCACTTCCCCTAACCAACTCTATTAAAAATTAAAAAAATAAATGTAATTTGGAAAGTATCAAATTATTATTACTTGTCTAAATTGGTTTAATTTCATCTTTAAAAGCTAGGGGGGGGGGAAGCACACCCCCTTGCAACCCATTGCCGGCACTCAAGTTTATAAACGTGAGATCAATATTTTCAGAGGTTGTATTTTCTAAATTTCAAGTATTTTGTAGTTGATCGTTGTCAAATTTTATTTTTAAAAACCAAAGAGGTTTAAGCCACATCATTGCAACCCCTTACCGGCGCTCGTCATTATAAGCATGGGATTAATAATTTCAGGGATGTATATTGCGAATGTCGGATCAGTCATACCGTATGTATGTTTTTTTTTTTGTTTGTCCACTCATAGCGTCCCACCTAGTGAACCGATTTTGATGATTCTTTTTTTAATGGATAGAGGATGGCTCAACTTAGGTCCCATTACTTCGTTTGACCATATTTGTTCTTTAGAAAAAAAGTTATGGGCAAAAAACAGTAAATTTCCCTATTAAATGATTAAAATGATATTGTAGCGAAGTTCGCACTTTTCATCCGTGGATAACGGTGGCTCAGTGGTAGAATTCTCGTCTCCCACACGAGCGACCCGGGTTCAAATCTCGACTAGGACAAAGTGAATTTTACAAAAATTTCGTTTCTACTGTTTCCCGTATTTTCTCGAATGTTCTATTAATTTCTGTATTTTTTCAAGTCTGGAAAGTTCCAGCACTTTTTCAAGTTGTATATAAGGAGATGTAACGTTCATTCGTAGTTCTGAATAAAGATCTCGAGTTGAGACTAACGAGTATTCGCTTCATTTGGCTTTCACATTGTCTTCGCTATCTTCATCTACGCGGCAATATGAAACTCATTGTTATAAAAGTTTGGTGCCATATAACTGTAACATTAATAGTAATTGTAATGATAATTTTGAATAAAGGCTTTTCTAAAGCAATACAGTGATATAGAGCCGCACTTCTTACTAGGTAACTTCTTACTTTTACTGAAATATCTACATTTACACTAAAAAGAATGAAATAAAAAAATTTTGAAAAAAAAAATAGAACCGACTTCAAAATTGCTCTAAAAAGTGAAAAATAATTTTATTCTTTAAACACCATCGATAATACTTTTAAACATAATTTTTGAAGTTGGCGCAAAAACAAAAAGTAAAATCCATTGTAACCATGCTTCGTTCATATTTTTATCAAAAAATCATCCAAACTTAGGAACGGAACATTTATATCGTTACTCAAATATGCTGTCATCAATGCGTAATGCATGTGGTAGTGAAGAAACTGGACGTGGTTAAATTTATACTTGTAGTTGAGTTATGGCTGTGAATGATTTTATCAATCGTTTTTGCGCCAACTTCAAAAATTATGTTTAAAAGTATTATCGATGGTGTTTAAAGAATAAAATTATTTTTCACTTTTTAGAGCAATTTTGAAGTCGGTTCTATTTTTTTTCTCAATTTTTTTTAGCGATGTCAGCTTTTGCAGAAGCAGTCTCATTCAAAATGTGCAGAATACGCGCCTCAAATTTTTAATTTTCCCACTCATTCAGGTAGATTTGTCTTATCTGGACGTTTGAAAATTCCATGCAATCCGTGGTTGGACACAGGGTGGCGACATGTCAGGGAAATCAGGGAGATCAGGGAAAAGTCAGGGAAATTTATTAATCAGGGAAAAGTCAGGGAAATATCAGGGAATTTCGAAAAAATAACAAAAAATCAGGGAAATTTGATTTTATGAAGATTTTTTTTTTGCTTTACAAAATTAAGTATCTTAATTCCCTATGCATTTTGGGCCAATTATCTGTTCAAAAAAAAAGTTAAATTAATGAGGTGCGATTATACACTGCCGCATATTTGTGCATCTTTTTTCCTCAACGTCAAAGTATTGAATCTTACTTATTAACCACAGGATGAACTTCCTAAGATTGTTTTTGTGTCTGTTAGGTGGTTTATTTTGCCTAGCTTGAAATTTTCTTTCACGCTTTCAATGCAAGGTAAAATAAACAACCATACAGGCAAAGAGGAAGCCTTCATTAATGCCTTAGCTCCTTTGCCTTTATTCCACTGTCTCAAAGTACTGTAATCACAATTTCAAGAAAAAATCTTTGGTTTTTGAATTAATGCTGGTAAAAGCTTAAAAGTTTTTACTTCTTCGTTTTTTAAATTTAATCGCTGAAATTGAACTTTCAATCAAAAAAACTTCGTTTGAAATGGAGTTAACTTTTGTACTTAAGTAAATATATTTTTTATCGTTAAAATGCTGTATTCATTCATTAAAACCTTTGTTCTTGATTAGAGAAAAGCTCCCTATGAATGGATGTCAAAAAGTTTCATCTGTTTTGCATGAATATGTCAGTTATATTAGAATAACTACATTACTTCTATTCTTTCACTATTACTTGTTATTCTTGCAACAATAGGGAAGTTGCCACGTATTAAATGTTCATATTTTGGCTATTGGATATTGTTAATTGACCCTCAAAACTAAAAAATTCCCCATCGCCGAATTTTAAAACACCGTGGTTGATTTTTTAAAAATCCACGCGCAAAAGTGCGCGCTTCTGAAACGTCACTAGCCTACGTCACAGGGCGCAAATGGGCAGCCTTCCGCCGAAGATCCCTTGTTTTCGCCAGGGACATTTTGAGTGCGCTGATATTTTTATTTTTTAGAAATTCAATAATCCTTTTGAACACACTATGGAGACCGGATTCGTTAAAGCACAATCTAAATAATCTTCCTCATGTAACATCAATGAGGATATTCGAATATTTCCGAGAGGATGAGAGGTTTAATGTTCCAGAAACGCGAGGAGTTAAATGCGAGGAGATAAGCCTTTTACGTTTCGTCTGCGAAGTCGAATGCGTGACCTTCGGCTTCTGCCCTACCGGAAAGCGCATGTCGCCACTTCCTATGCCATCTGACGTCACAGGCGCTTGAACTTTAAAAATTAATTTAAAAAAAACTACTTATCGTATCGCAAAAATTTTTTCACCTATGATGTTCATACATGTTACTCTATCATATAAAAATAAAATTGAAAAATCGAAAACTTCCCTTTTATTATACTGTTTGAAAATTTGGTTCAAAATAATTTCAATTACTTTTCAGTTCTACCATAAATACACATATGTTTTTAAGAGTGATGTTAATAGTGTCTTAAAATTCTTATGCTAAGTGGTTTCTGGAAGTAAAGTATCTTTCCATGTAGAAAAATTTAATATACTGTTTTGTAGTTTTTTTTTTCGAAAAAAAAAAGTCTTTTTTGTTTTTTTGCCATTTTATGATAAAAGTAGCATCTTTTTTAAAATATATCTTTAGTTCATCAACTTTAACACAACTTAAAACGTTTAAAATACTACATTTTATACAAACATGCAATGGATTTCAAGTAAAGCAAAGAAAGGAAACCATTACCATTGGTAACGTAAATCAGGGAAATTTGGTGAACTTCATCAGGGAAAAGTCAGGGAACTTTTTTCATAGTTCCTGTCGCCACCCTGGGACAGCACTGAGACAAAGAACAACATTAATGAAGCAATAAAGGCATTACCAATGCAAGTTAAATTGGATACATTAAAACACATATCCAACAGTCATCGTTTTGGTCCTAAATTTGCAGTTCTTGAGCAAAAACCCAGCATAAAAAAAAAAAAATCTATTTCAGAAGGTGGTAAAGTTAATGCGGATCTTTTTCTAAATCTCCACAATTATATTTAATTTTAGTAATATCATAGCTGCCAACCTCAAGATACAAAAAATAGGAGCACTTAAGGGAAAAAATAGGAGCACTGAGGGCTAAAATAGGAGCATGAAATCGTGGCCTGCGCAAAACCTTCCTTCTTTACCATAAGTTTCCATAAATTCTAAGCACTTATAAAATGCTTTTCTAAATTTTCATGTTAGATTTTCAACAAAACTACAACCAAGTTTAAAACAAAATTATTTTACATTAAAAAAGCAACATTACATAGATACATATTGAAAAGTTCTAAAAAAACATGATTACTGTTTAATTTAATAAAACTGCAATCCTTTTTTAAAATATGCTTTTATACATATCCTACATGCATAAGAACATATTGAAGATTAAAAAAAAACAATTATTTCTTTTACTTGTAAGTAAAGCAACTTCATAGTAAAGGTCAAGACTCTGAAATTTTGAAAGTGGCCAGTGGCACTCGACTCCAAAAACTTAGTGGTCACCAATGTCATTAAGTTTTGAAATACAAACTGGAGAGGGGGAGGCAGTTTTTACAACTTCCCTTAAAAAAAAAAAAAGATAAAATTTCCCCTTCAAGAAAATTATTTAAAAAAAAACATAACTTTTTGCCTTCTGTTATTTTTAATAGTTTGTATTGAGACAAACAACTAATTCTGTTTTCGGGAACTTAGGCTATTAATAGTCTTGTCTACTTCATGTTGCAAATGACAAAACATGGGAACAACGCGAAAAAGTCAAGACAATAGATTTTTGAGTTTGTTGCATTAAAAGTAATTATAAATAATTATTGAGCCTTAAAAAAACTAAAATTTAGCGAAATAGCGAGTTTTTAGCACATTAGAGTCTAAACCAATGAGGATAGAATAATCTGAAGAAAAAATTTTGCATTTTTCAAGAAAAAAATTTAGAATTTTCCGAAAAAAAAAGCCTATTTTGCATTATTTTCAATAGTTTGCATTCCAATAAACAACTAATTCCAATTATGAAAACTTGGCCACTTAAGAGTCTTGTGTACTAAAATCTCGCAAATGACCAAATATGGCGACTAAGTCAAAAATTCAGATATAAAATTTTGAATTTATAGCATGAAAAACAATTATAAATAATTAATGACCCTTAAAAAACTAAAATTTAGACGAAATAGCGAGTTTTTAGCACATTAGTCTAAACCAATGAGGATAAAATAGTATTCTGAAGAAAAAATTTTGCATTTTTCAAGAAAAAAATTTAGAATTTTCCCAAAAAAAAAGCCTATTTTGCATTATTTTCAATAGTTTGCATTCCAATAAACAACTAATTCCAATTATGAAAACTTGGCCACTTAAGAGTCTTGTGTACTAAAATCTCGCAAATGACCAAATATGGCGACTAAGTCAAAAATTCAGATATAAAATTTTGAATTTATAGCATGAAAAACAATTATAAATAATTAATGACTCTTAAAAAACTAAAATTTAGACGAAATAGCGAGTTTTTAGCACATTAGTCTAAACCAATGAGGATAAAATAATATTCTGAAGGAAAAATTTTGCATTTTTCAAGAAAAAAATTTAGAATTTTCCGGGGAAAAAAAAACAGCCCATTTTGCATTATTTTCAATAGTTTGCATTGCAATAAACATCTAATTCCGATTTTGAAAACTTGGCCACTTAAGAGTCTTGTGTACTAAAATCTCGCAAGTGACCAAATATGGCGACTAAGTCAAACATTCAGATGTAAAATTTTGAATTTATAGCATGAAAATAATTCAAAAATAAAAAATCCCCATGAAACTACAATTTAATTGCGAATTTTTAGCACATTCGTGTCCAAAGCAATAAGGATAAAATGAAATTTTAAATGGTATAACTGTCTTCATATTTCTCAATAAAATTATTTAAAATAACCAAAAAAAAAAAAACATTTTGCAGCACATTTTGCTTATTTTCATTAGTTTGCAGTTAAAAGAAACACCCAATTCTGCTTTGTCTTTGAAAACGAAGGCGCTTAAGTATCGTCTGCTAACTTCCATCTTGTGAATGACCAAACATGGCGGCTACGGTATTACACGTAGCTGAAATGCTCGATGAAAAAACGACGATCTCCAATCGGCGCTCCCCCTCAGTGTTTATCCTGACACTAAGCTTCCAAAGCATCAAATTGTCTTCTCTTTTGTTGAGTTTGCGCACAATTCCTGCCTTAGAGGATAAGGAAATCTCTTCTTTTCCTCAAAAATCGAAAAGTGTACAAGCAAAGTAAAAAAAACGGAGTTTTTTGGAAAAAATCGGATTTTCGGAGTACGCAATAAAAATCGGAGAAACTCCGGGAAAAACGGAGCACTTGGCAGCTATGTAATATCAATTGCAGTGGAGCGAGCCACAGCACGTGTTTTCATCGTGCACATTATTTTTAGAGTAAAAATCCATTACCATCCCATACGAACGGGGTATTCAAGTAATAGAAACAGTCCTTCTTAAAAAGCACAACTTTTTCTCTCAGTCATAAAAAAATAATTTTTAGAAGAATCTCGTCGATCCCTGCATCCCGCGTTATTGATTGGAAACCCTAGTCCAAAACGTCCACGGACAGAACGCCCACGTCCGAAAGGTCCAACGGACATAAGATCCGAGTGGCAGAAGGTCTGGCGGACATAACGTCCAGCCAAGGCCCGATTAAGATAACAGGGGGCCCTAGGCCATATCCTTTTTCGGGACCCCTGTGTAGTCAACCCTTACAATTTTAGCCATTGGCGAAAACATTTTTAGCTTTTGGTTTACAAAAATAGCCACTTGAAGGGCACTAAAAAGTGGGGGGGGGGGGGGGGGCTAGGCCATGGCCTAGTAGACCTATTCTGTAATCAGGCCCTGCGTGCAGCAGACATAAGGTCCGACGGACAAGAGGTCCACGGACAAAAAGTCCACATTTTTAGACGGCTAGGACATAACGTCCAGTTTTGGAAGTTTATTTCTTAAACTCTTCGTGCTCAATTAATTACATGGTTTACCATTGAACAAAATGTTTTGCTGAAATAATATTCTTAGCGCAGGGGCGGACGCGGGCCAATGCACCCTCCCGCCTATGCGCCCTCACGAGCCCGAACACCTTTTTTTTTATTCAAAAAAAGTTTTTTTTTTAAATTTATTTATTGTTTTAGTATATTGGTGTAATTTCCTTTTTTTTCCGCTAACAAATTTGCGACTTGCCTTCGCTTTTTTCCTTTTCTTTAAACTCGTAAACCTGTGTACCATCGTTTTTTCTTTTTGTACCTTTTGTTGACGCCTTCTTGCGGATCCTAGTCGTGTGTGTGTGCGATGTGGGGAGCTGCTCCTAATCTTAAAGTGAACTGATTAAAAATTGTCTTATAAAATCATAGCTTTGAAATAACTTTTCATTACATATCGGATGGTTATGATCTATATGAGTAGTTTATAAGCATCCTCCCCCCTCCTTTTTTTTTTTTTCGTCGTCGTCGAATTAACCTTGTACTACTTGTTTCGGTGTCTCAAACTATCATTTCAACTTGCAGTTCTTGCAGCATTTTTAAGTTAGTCCTTTCTTAATTAACTAAATTTTATTTTAAAGGCCTGGACGTGAGAGCGCACTCTCATTCGTCTGTCATTGCTTAAAATAAAATAATTTTTCCGTTTATTTTTAAAAATTTATTTTTAATCCTTATTTTTTTATAGGTTTTTTTCAAAACAAAGGGGTGCAAGTGCACCCACCATGGCAAGTGATCCTTCCAACCACGGCTGTCCGCGATTGGCTGCCCTACGCAGATAGCCATGTTCCAACAATCTCAAAAAACACGTTTAGCGGTAATTCTGGAGTTGCGACTTCAAATTAGGATTTGACACTTGTCAAAGTCATACTAGTTCAGCTCAACGCTGGCATTGTCTGCGGAACTGGGTCACGATTCCATCGAATCCAGCAAAATGCCCTCTAGAGAATGTGTGGGACCCTTTGCTGATTAACGTTTACTTTTTACAACCCAAAAAGCATAGGATCGCGCTTTCTCCCTTTCATTTACAGGCTGCCCTCTGGGATTCCCAGTGTGAGCTCATTCAAGCTGACCGTCTCTGGATTTCCGGCGCCAGCATTTGAAAAAGGAAAATCTCATTTACAATCCATCCCATTCAACCTATGATCAGCATGTCATGGAAGCGGTTGCATTTGTAGAGGGCGCCGCTTTTGGCAACCACCTTGTTAGCACCGACTGACCAAGAAGGTGGCTTTTTTTTTGTTATAGATTTGTTTTATGAAAGGAAAGAAAATTCTGTTTGGGGCAAATCTGTGGAGGAGTGAAATGTAAGGTGGTTTGGAATTGGAAAAGTAGTAATAATTTTCTGAGGATGAAATGGGATACGGAAGAGAAAGAAGAAATATTACTATTTTGTTTTCTTGTGTTTGAAATAATGTTTTTAAGAAAATAATAAAGGGGATCCAGATAGAAGGTCCAAACTTTTGTTTCGCAAAGTGCTAGGCGCATAAATACATCTGCTTAAATTTCTTGGGGCGTATTTCCGATTCCCAATGCCTGAACTACACTGCTCACCAAAATTAAAATGCCCCGTGTCACCCAACTCAAAACATCAGCATAGACAGAAATGGAGGTGTGAAGCTTGCTTCAGAATCCTGACCTTTTGTCCGACCTACAGAGATCTGCCTGTGGACCTCTCGACTATGGAATGAATGTCGGACATAACGTCCAGGGTCCTCCCCTAAAAACGTAGTCGCTTGCTGTCCGTTTTACCGACTTCTTTTGTAAAATATGCAGCTATGTTGAAAAAAAAAAAGATTCTATTAGTCAATTTCAATCGTCAGCAAAATAAACGAGAAGGCATGAAATCCCACCTCCACAATTTTTGTCCAATTTTTTTTCCTGCCGGGAAGCATCACGCGAATCTGCCGCCCCCCCCCCCAAATTGCCGCCTAAGGCAAGAACCCCGGCTTGCCCCCCCCCCCCCCCCCGCCGTAGATCCAGCTCTGGGTAAAAGGCAGTGATGTTCCCGTCCATTTTTCTGAGTGTATACTCTCAGTAATCCATCGTACACAATGTGTCCAGAAATTCTAGAGGATAGTTTCGGCTTTTCCAGGGAGAGGAAAAAAAATTGGAAAATGAAAGCTTCATATTTTCCTCATGTTTCGAAAATTAACTTAAGTACCGCTGTAACGACTCATAACAGTGCAGCTGTAAGGGTCCTCTGGTAAAAATTGTTATCGGTAGCTAAATCATTTCGTTGCTTCAAGAATTTTTTTAAAATGCGATGATAGAATCTGAAAATTTGTGAAGCTTGAGGATATACGCTACATGTCTTGTTGGGAATTCCAAATAATATTATCAATTATTCACGTTTATTTTGATATACTTGGGTTTAACTAAATCCCTATTTTCTTTTATCTTGCAAAGTCACAAATGCTAATTTCAATGTTTGTAACGTATTTCCCGATCTTAGACCCGTGCGTGCCTTACGTCATGAAATGACGAAGTTCCTTTTCCATATTTGATTGTCCGCCGTTCTAACATCGGGAAATGCGCATTTCAAATGCATAACTTGAAATCCATGCAAATGACTCTGGTGACTATATATGTTGCTTCGGTAGCTCAGTTGCTCTCTTTTAAGGCGCCGTATTTTAGTTTCATGGTCAGCCAAGTCGGCTGTTTGCCGTCATGCTCTCGATTAGGCATTTTGTAGTTGTAAACTATGTCTGCAAACCTTGAGTTCAAATTACTGAAATCTGGATAACATAAATGATTCTTTATTAGTCATATTAAATTTATCAATAATGGTTTTGCATGTTTTCCTAAATTATCTATGCTTCGAGAGAACTTATTTTGCAATTTCATATTTCATATGTAAATAGCTCGCCAAGGATATCACTGTATTATATCACCATGGAGGAAATAAAAAGAAATAATTTCTACAACAGGTATTGTTTTCTGAAAAGGACTCCAATTACACTCTGCAATTCAAAAGGGCACTAATTAAATGAGTCATCTGTGCGATAACTTCGTTGGTAAAACTTCATTGCACAATATGTCTGAAGAATATTTGAGAGTATACGGCGCATGTGGAGGCAGAAAATGCGGGTACCCCCTTTGTGTTTACTTCATCTGTCGGCAATCGCTGATTGGATTTAGCAACCTTTTCCCGTATCAATCAACATGTGTGGCATTCATTGCTTTCTTGTTTACAAGTCTGACGACTCAGGGCAATAACAAAAGATAAAAGCTATGCTGACGATTTGTGTTTGGCGGCTCTTGAAAAGGAATTAGCTGTCCCATCAGCTAATGGCTGCACAGTTCCGCAAAACAGCGCTTTTAAAATGTTTTTTAAACCTCTCTCGTTTATTGTTTGACTGCACAGGCACGCAATTAGCGAATTTTTTCCATTTTTTTGGGCTCAGGGTCTTTAGTTCGCAAGTTCACGCAGCAATGGGGTTGTTACCTCCAGTCAAAAGTACTACTTTTTGTCACTGAAATTGATAGAACAAGCAAAAAAAAAATAAATAACATGGACCCAGAAAATACTTTCATTTTCCCAACAGTAATTTTATTATTTTTTTAAAATGTCCGATTTTTCGAACAAGGCGTGGTCTTGATGGCGTCCCAAATGATGCATTTTGGCGCATCTCTCTGCAGCGATTCCACGTTACGATAATCAAGAAGCGAATTAAAATGGCGCTCTACGCTTGCAATCAACCCTATCGTTGCCAATACACGTGAGTAAAGATACGAATTAAATATTTTGCTCCGTGTATGGCAACACTCAATGGCATTTCATCATTTGTGATGTCACTGGCAGAAGCGTGAACAATGAAAGCGCACTGATTTAAGTAATTTTTTTTTAAAAATATTAAACTCAAATAAATGATTTGAAAAATGGTCAGATCCTATCTTTTTTAAGCATGCTCTTTCAGAGAAAAAAATACTTTTAAAATTTTGAAACGACCCCCTTCCCTTTCAGGGTTACAAACCATTGATGACCAAGTTCAAAACATGAGATTAGCTATGAGCATGTGGAATCATCAGTGCATCACGCGCTTGAACGCGTACTAGCATTTTCTACATATATTAATGAACTGAACAATCATCATAATACAAATTAAAACACAAGCAATGAATCTGTTTCTAATGTTTGTGAAACATGAATACCCAAACACTTTTCGAAGAATAGAAATGTTAAAAATCAAAATATTTATCCGTAAAATGCCGAATTAGTTACTCATATGTATCAAACTAAGAACACGAATGAATAATTTGCCGATTATGAGTAGAAAACGTATTTATCAAAGTAAATGACATAAAAATTGAATGTACAAAAAATACATCGGGTGTCATTACAATTCTCTACTAATCCAAAAAGTAATTCATTTGTACTAGTAATGAAATCCACTATAATATTAAAATCTGTTCGCGTCCGTCTGTCTGTCTGAAGATCGATCTTCTCGAGAACCACTGCGAATCGGGAGTCAAACGAGATACCGGTCAATTCGAAATTTTCCAAAGAAAACAATAGGACCAATCTCATAATTGTACGACTTTAATTAGCGGAGATATTAATTAAAACGTTAATTAACATAACGCTATTCAGGAATTTTTATTTCTTTCCTGTTGCCATTTTGCATATGGTTGAGCAAATAAAATTTTAATAATTGTGTCAAAAGAGATTTTTTTGGCTGCTGTCCAAATCTTAAAACAACGTTTCCATCTAGAATTTCATTTTTAATTAGTTTAAAATTGGTTGCTCTATTCGGACATTTATCGTCTGTCCTTTCTTATTTTTTCACATTCAACGTTCTTAACTCTTTTCAGCATATGAAAAATGTTTCTTTAGAAATGTTTATTGATTGAAGTGTAAGTTTATCATTCACCGGCCTCATATTTGGGTACATTTAGGATGTGCGACTAATTATGTTTATTTTGTTGGACTTTTTTCCGTCACATGGCACATGGGTGAGTTTTCGAATTGTAATAAATCTCTTTTTCCTTCCTGTTTCGATTTTTGCAATACAGGTTGTATCGTCAAAAGAACACGTTAAATTAAGATTGTTTGGATTTCTTTAAGTGAAACAGAGTTGAACAAAAAAGATTGTTTTTAAGGATTTTAACTAAAGCTATCTTGGAATCTGATGGCTTGATATTAAATCAATGCTTATTGGTATTTAATAAGTCTTGGTGCTTTAGTTTCACGTAATCAACAAAAAAGTGTGTGTCATTTTATGTAAAAAGCTGATTGTAATTGTACATAAATATTTCAGATATATTCTATTAGATTTAATTCAGTTTAAAGTGAGTACATATTATAGTTGAGAATGCATATATTTTCATCTTTTGTGCTAATTGAAAATACTCATAACTTGTATTATTGATAAATATGATTAACGTTAAAGGGGTTTTTGCCAAAAATTTGCTCTACTGGTGTTTTGCAAACCTTGCATTACGCGTAATTATTTACTCTTTAGCGCTTTAGAAACTGATGTCAGAATAATACAAAAACATCAATTGAACAGCTCTTTCATTTTTTAAGTAGCCCGTGCAATGCCGGGCACGCAGGCTAGTATGTAATAAAATTTGTCATTATTTGTAGCTTGAATTTTGTAATTTTTTAACTTAAATTTTTGGCTGCTAGGATAATCCAGTGATGGATAATGGGAAGTACGGTGTGCGGAAATGAGCCCTTTTTGAAATGCAATCGTTGGAGTGGCTTCGAGAACTCGTTTTGCAAAATACATTTTTTAAATTATTATTTGGCTGTCTTATGTGAATATTGCACTTGTGACGGAATTTAGTTTTATGAAATGAGTTGATAATTTGATTTTATTCAAATAGATTCCAAGAAAGGGAAAGGCAAAGCTGATAAGAAGGAAGAGGTGAAAGTGAGTGCATCTTTTTTTAATACTAGTTAGTGTTGGTTGGGGGAAAACTGAAATACGGATATTGTGCTTTTGAACCGCTTTTACAGTGATCACGTTAAATTTCATCACAGTCATTCATTTTGGTGAAACATGGGTTTCACGTATTTTCTTTGTAGGTCATAGCATATATGCGTACAGTAAAACCTGTAAAGTTGACCACCCTTGTAAGTTGACCACCTGTCTATGTTGACCGCTTTTGTCGGGAACGGAATTAGTCCTATCTCATATAATGAAGGAAAACCTCTGTAAGTTGACCACCTCTCTATCTTGACCACTAATGTTCGCCAAATTTGGTCTGGAGTATTGTAAAAAACCCTTTGTAAGTTGACCACTTGGTTTATTTTTTTAACTTTCTTCAGCAAATTATTTTATTTTATTAGTTATTTTTTAAAATAATTATTTTTTTTCATAGCTTTCCAAGAATGTTTTTAATGCTTTGATGACAGAACAGCATTTTACTAACTAAACAGCAGCATAAAGCTGAATGCTGCTCTTTATTCTCCAAACTTGTTTTTCATTTGTTGTTCTATTTGAGATATAACTTTTTGTACTCTGTTCAATGAAAATAGATGTCAGTAGAAAAGTTCAAAGTCTTTCCTTTCCGTTGCAATATGTTGTGACACAGGAATTGTGCTAAAAAGAGCAGGCCTGATCTATACATTTTGATTCTCCTGCAACAAAATATGTAGGGGCCCTCCCTACTGGCCAGCAGTGTCTATTAGTAAAGTAAGCCTTAATGCTAGATTTTTTTTTCTATTTTTCTTCAATTTCTACTGCCGTTAGCCCCTTTTAGGACGCGGGCCCCTTGCACTGCGGGTACACAGATCTGGGCTGCTAATGAGTAAAGTTACATGTTTCTGGTGCAAGGGATTAAGAGATAGGACATTTTGATTTGGCCTGACAGTTACAGTAAAACCTGTAAAGTTGACCACCTTTGTAAGTTGACCACCTGTCTATGTTGACCGCTTTTGTCAGGAACGGAATTTGTCCTATCTTATATAATGAAGGAAAACCTGTGTAACTTGACCACCTCTCTACTTTGACCACCTGTCTATCTTGACCACTAATGAACACCAAATTTGGTTTGGAGTATTGTAAAAAACCCTTTGTAAGTTGACCACTTGGTTTATTTTTTTAAGTTTTATTTAGCAAATTTTTTTATTATTATTATTATTTTTTTATAGCTTTCCAAGAATATTTTTGATGTCAGAATAGCATTTTACCAACTAAATGAAACAGCACCATAACTAAACCTCCTTTTGAGTTTGAGTAGATCATCATGGGGTTATAAATGTATATGAGAAAAAAATAAAGCGGAAAATTTGTAATTTTTGATTAGGTATGAATTTTTAGGAACTATTAATATCAAATGAGTAACTTTTTATAAACAATGATTTTTTTTTAAAAATCAATTTACTGAAATTTTAAATTTGCATGACACATTATATGTCATTCTGTGAAAATAATCTCTAAAAATATTTAAATAACATTTTAAATTATTGTTTCAAAGTAATGCTCAACAATGAAAGTGAGTTGAACGGAAAGAATAAGTGTCAATTAGTCAAAAAATGAATATATGGTGCAAGAAATGATAAAGAAAAAAAAATCATTACCCCCTTTATAAGTTGACCACCTGTCTAAGTTGACCACCAAAGTACTGCACCGCAAGTGGTCAACTTACACAGGTTTCACTGTATATGTATGTCGCATAACTCAAGAACGGTATGTCCTAGAAAGTTGAAATTTGGTACTTATACTCCTAGTGGGGTTTAGTTGTGCACCTCCCTTTTTGGTTACATTCGGATGCTCCAAAGGGGATCTTTTGCCCCTTTTTGGCGGGAAATCATTGTTAATTTCGATGTAAACTCAAGTGGTGTTATAATTTGGCGATATATTGCCAGTCTTTTAGTCGCCAACTTGACGACAAATTTGGCGATTTTTTTTTTTTAAACAGGGTGGCGACAGATCAGGGAGATCAGGGAAAAATCAGGGAACTTTATTAATCAGGGAAAAGTCAGGGAAATATCAGGGAATTTTGAAAAAATTACAAAAAATCAGGGAAAATTAATTTTAAGAAGAAAAAAAATTTTTTTTTTGCTTTACAAAATTAAGTACTCTAATTCCCTACGTATTTCCCGCCAATTATATGTTCAAAAAAAAAAAAAAAATAAAATAAAATTAATGAGGAGCGATTATACACTGCCGCATATTTGTGCATCTTTTTTCCTCAACGTCAAAGTATTGAATCTTACTTATTAACCACAGGATGAACTTCCTAAGTTTGCTTCTGTGTCTGTTAGGTTGTTTATTTTACCTAGCTTGAAATTTCCTTTTACGCTTTCAATTCTACATAAAATAAACAACCATACAGGCAAAGAGGAAGCCTTCATTAATGCCTGAGCTCCTTTGCCTTTATTCCATTCTCTCGAAGTAATTAGCGTATTGTAATCACGATTTCAAGAAGAAATCTTTGGTTTTTGAATTAATGCTATAAAAGCTTAAAAGTCATTACTTCTTCGCTTTTTAATTTAATTGCTAAAATTGAACTTTCAATAAAAAAAACTTTGTATTTTTGCTGTTATACTATTTGTTGTCATCCGCAGATTATAAAGGTTTTTTTTTCTTCAGACTTAAGTGATTCTTTAATTTTATAACTGAGTTGTATTCTTCTTTTATATATTTTGACATTAACTAATTGCTTTTTTTTTTCTTTTTCCCCCCCATGCATTTCAAAGTTGTTTGTTACAAAAGCTATCTAAGATTTTTTTTCCGTTTCATAAATCATTTGAAATAGAGTTAACTTGTGTACTAAGGTAAATATCTTTATTTTTAATTGTTAAAATGCTGTATTCATTCATTAAAACCTATGTTCTTGATTAGAGAAAAGCTCCCTATGAACGGATGTCAATGGTTTCATCTGTTTTGCATAAATATGTCAATTAGTTATATAAGAATAACTACATTACTTCTATTCTTTCACTGTTACTAGTTATTCTTGCAACAATTATTATACTGTTTGAAAATTTAGTTCAAAATAATTTCAATTACTTTTTAGTTCTATCATAAATACGCATATGTTTTTAAGAGTAATTTTAATAGTTTCTTAAAATTCTTATGCTAAGTGGTTTCTGGAAGTAAAGTTTTTTTTTTTTTAAATTTTCTCTAATCTTTTCATATAGAAAAACTTAATATACTGTTTTGTAGGGATTTTTTTCCCAAAAAAATTGACTTGATATGTTTTTTTAACCATTTTATTAAAAAAGTAGCATCTTTTTAAAATATATCTTTCGTTCAACAACTTTACACAACTTAAAACGTTTAAAATACTGCATTTTATACAAACATACAATGGATTTAAAGTAGAGCAAAGAAAGGAAACCATTATTATTGGTAACGTAAATCAGGGAAATTTGGTGAACTAAATCAGGGAAAAGTCAGGGAACTTTTTTTCACAGTTCCTGTCGCCACACTGTTAAGTTTTTAAATGTGGTTTTAATTTGTCTACTGTTGGTGATATTTGGAAAGTAAACTATTGAACCACATTAAAAGTGATAATAATGAGAAAATGACATTAAATTGGAGTAAAATTAAGTCATGTGAACTCGTTTCCTATAGATGTGCACTAGCAAATAACTTTGTTTTCCTGGACGTAATCTTTTTTTCCTACTTTGAAGTTTTAATTTCTTGTGAAAACCGTTTCTTGTCAAATGTGCATGGTTAGATAGATATTTTTACTTTGTAACAACTACGCAAATAACTTGAAAATGCTAAAATCGCTTTTACCCCAAGAGCTATGGGATTTTTCTAGCTCGAGTATTCGAACATAGATGACAGCACTCCTCTGCCGAGTCTCGTGATAATCACATCTCGAGTTCTCGATTATCACATCTCGAAAATCACTTTCCGAGTCCTCGGACGATCAACTGCTCCAGTTCTCGCTCCTAGTGATGTTGAGTTCTCGATGTCTATCACTCAAGTGGTGGATTTCCCTGGGGCCTGGGGTTCTCACCTGGGGGGGGGGGGGGACATGGAGAAAACATGTTTGGGGAAGGGGGGTTGATGAGCACTTTCCCATTTTTAGCAGGGCTCTTTTGTTTTTTCTGGGGGGGGGGGGGTGTCTTCGCGATATTGAGAGATGTTTTCACCCTTGCTCTTAGGGGGTGGGTGGGCAGTTCTGTCTTTCTCGATCGATTTCATAATCGAATAAATGTTTCGATACTTGACTTCTGAAGCAGAGTTTGTTCATTTAAATAAGCTTGATTAAAGTCATGATTTAAATCAAATGATTTTTTAAAAAAATCATTGATTTAAATCAATTGACTTGAAGTAAGTGATTTATTTAACAAAATCATTAGTTAAAATCAGTTGATTATTTCTTTTATAAATTAATTGGCATTTTTAGAATGTGTTGCTCCAAAATTAATTTAGAACAAAATAAAAATTTGGAGTTTTATACACCCCCTTATGAAAATGGTCTATAGAATTCTATAAAAAAATTCTTTAGAAATACCTATATAGAGTCTTATAGAATTATGGCCCAATTTTCTATAGGCAGTTTTCTATAGAATTCTATAGTGAAAAATTCTATAGGTTTCTATAAAATTAGTGTTATATAATTTCTATATACTTATAGAATTCTATAGTTATTTTTATAGAATCCTATAGAAATGTCTTATATAAAATTGGGCCATAATTCTATAAAACTCTATACAGGTATTTCTTATAGAGCCTCTATAGATCTTGCTATACAGCCTCTAGATCTTATTAAGAGTCTCATAAAACACAATAACAATGCTTTACATAATTAATATACTTTTGACAAAACCAAATCATGCCTAAAAATATTAGGTGCAGCAATTTATTACAACGATTACACATTATTGTTAGATAAAGACACTTTATAACACTGAACAGCGGTACTATTTGGGAGTGCTAATTAAATATTAAAACCCCTATCAGTATAAAAAACAATGTTAACGCGTCCAAACTTTCGGTTATTGTTAATTACATATAAATTTACAACGCAAAAATCACTAGTAAATTAATGACATCACTCAGTCATGAGTTTTATTTATTTAGTAAAATCAAATGCTATTTCCGATGCATAATCAAGTTCATTTTGGATTTAAAATTCAAGTTTTGTTTTATAACTATACTATTTATAAGTTTTTTCATTCACAATTTGTTTAATATAACAATAAAAATATAAATATCACAAAAGAACACAAAAATAATTCGTACTTATATTTTATTTACTAAACAATGACAAATATTTATACCATTTCTCACTCACTTAGAATTAATTTCAATGTTTAGAAGTTTTATTTTTACTATGAAATAACTTAAACATTGTAAATAATAAATAATTTTTATCTTTTATGAGTATATTTTTTTATTTAATTAAATTTACTACATACTACAATCCTGGCCATTGTAATAAAAAATATGACCTTAACAAATAATTAATTGTTAAAATAATTATTCTTAAAATTAAATAGATTAATTAGGAAACCTCATCTTTAAGCAAAGCATGAAACAAAACCACATCTTATCTCAGCATTATAATGAATTTATAAATCTTAAAGTATTACTGTGAATAGTTAAGAGAATTCATCTTAATTTTAAAAGTAAGTTGAATGGATTCATCTATTGTATGAAATATATTATGTTTATAAATGTAAAATAATTTATATCAACATAATGTTTGAACATTTTAAAAAAGTCAAAAATCTGATTTAAATTTAAAAAAATCAGACTTATTTGATTAAAAAAAATGAAAAAAAAAAATCACCAACCCTATTCTGAAGTGGATTAGTTGCAGGGGCCGGTCTGTCGATTTAGGGGGTTACAGCACTCGCTTTGAAAAAAAAATGTTTTTACATGCGAATGGGCGTGGTTTTTGTTGTCCCCCCCGAAAAAATTTGCATTCTTCGACTCCTCCCTCAGAAAAATTTGAACTGACAGGCTGCGGTGAGGGCCCACAGGGGAAGGGGGTCATGATGCAGCGCGAAATTAAGAATTTCTACCCCTTTCACGTAAACTAAGCAGGGTTGCCAGGGGTTGAAAGGTGCCTGAAAATAAGTAATTTACCTTCATCTAGTTTCCGAAAATTGATATCATAATTGAAGAGTAAAAAAAGTGAAACGCTCGGGTAAGGTTACCTACCTTTTTCGATCAGAGTTGTCGGGGGCTAAAAGGTGCCCAAAGAGGGAAGTAATTCATCCCTCTTCGAGTTTCGGGAGATTGTTGCCATAAATGAAGAGTAAGAACTAGAAATAAAAATGCTAAAGCTAGGTTGTCTACCTTTTTCTGGTTCCTACTGCCTAATGAAGTTTGCCAGAGGCTGAAGAGTGACCAAAAATGAGTCATTTAACAATTTTGTAAATGAAATGAAGTTATCTTTATGAAGGTGACGGTGTTTCTTTCTTTGTTTCACTGTACCTGACAGACAGTAGGCCCCATAGCTCCTACAGCCCTGAAACTTAGCATAAAATTCAATCGTGCCCCGGGGTCTGCACCCCAAAGCCCAAATTCTAAGTTTCGAACCAGTTTTTATTCAATCAACTAATTAAGTTAAAATTTAACATATTTTCCTTGATTGTGAGGGGGGGATCCTCCCACTCCCTAGCATTCGACGTCAAACATGTTCATTCTAACTAATTCGAGGTAATAGTAAAGCGGGAATTGAAATGGAATGGTTCTAAAGACACGTCGGGTTAAAAATCAATCAACTGGTTACTGATTAATGTACTGCCTCGGGCAGCAGGAAGGGGGGTGGGGAAGTACATTGCCATAGGCGGGTTGCACTAGCCGTTGTAGGTGGCTAGACTCAAATTAATAAATATTGCAGTGTATGACTATTTCTGTCATGGCTAGTCCTGATGAACGACAGAAAATTGAGCATCGAACTAGGCATCCATAGATTCGTTATTTTCCTGGCTACATGTCTAGTTATGTGGCATATCTGTTAATTAGCGGTGATATCAATTAAAAACCTAACATTCTCTCCTATCAGTTCTATGTTCGGAAGTTTCCATTTCTTTTCCTCAAGGCCACGACATTCTGAGCTCATAGTTATGCTCATAGTTATTGAATCGTTCAGAATGGAATGATTCTAGAGCTGCTCCGCGAAAACAAAATAACACAAAAAAATAACAATTAACACAGCAGCGTTTATTAATGGGTGTACTGACCCTGGCAATGTGTCTGGCATACTTTTTACATTAATATTGTAATGACTTATAAAAATGTCGAACGAACTACAGCCAGCAAATTTTATTGATTTCAAAAGAAGTCCTCCTCCCGTCGTTGAAAAAAAAAGAAAATGTAAAAGTTTTCTTCCCTTATTGACCACTTTTGGGTTAGGAATGAGACTCATAGACTCTCCAATCCATTTTTTGAAAAACAGATAGAAATATGTACCCCCTCCCCTCCCCACCTCTAACTTCTCATAATTGAAGTTTCAAAAATGCTACGGAGGACAATTTTTGATGCTAGTACCGGACGGGGTGTTCTGGAGCTCTCCCCTGGAAAATTTTCGAAATTGAAGGCCTAAAAATGAAGTTCTTCTGCAATAATCCATGGTATTAAAAAAAAAAGGATTCTCCGGCTTAAATATTTCGAAGAAGATGGTTTGCCTTGTACATGGCCATCTCCAAAAACGGAACTTATGTTTTATGAATTTCAATTATAGCGTTGGCAAACTTTTTTCAGCATTTAATCATGGGTAAGGATGATGTTTATAGTTCTGAATTCTTGTACACGTGTCAAGTTATTAGATAAGTCTTCCAGGCAGCTAATCTAACCGCCTTGGAGACTAGTAAATGAGTGTTAAGTATTTAATTCTGTTTATTTAAATCAAAAGTTCTTAAAAATTTGAGAAAACTAAAGCGGGAGAAAGAATGGGGTTTTTGAATGGCTTTTTTTGTAAAAACCCATTGGGTTAAAAAGAGTCAACATTGCTCTTGTTCGCTCAAATTCTGATCATTCATGCATTTTACTTTCAGGATTTATTTGATGATGGCTGGAGAAAAAAGAGAGAGGATCAATGGAAAAGGTTTTTTGCCAAGGTAAGATGTTTTTATTTTCATCTGAAATTCTTTGATAAAACTTGGGGCTGTGGTGTCAATCCAATCCGCAGGCTCATAGCAGGGTATTGTTGATCTAAGGTCTTGACTTCCATGGCAGGTCACTCCAAAAATTTTCACGGGGAAGTGGCTAGTAGCCTACTCAGGGGTCTGTCCAGGATTTTTCGCAGGGTCCGTTTTTTGTGAAAAATCAAATAATTTTGTGAAAAATCAAATAATTTTGTGAAAAATCAAATAATTTTGTGAAAAATCGAGTAATTTTGCAAAAAAATTTTTTTTTTTTTTTTTTTGCAAAAACGAAAGTTTAGACTCTTGAGATGGTGGAAACTGCATCATTGACACTTAAAGTTGAGTGTTTTCCCTCTTTTCTGTTGAGAATATCATTCTTTAGTGCTTTTCTAGTATTTGGGGGGGGGAGGCATCGCTCACTGGGGGGGAGACGGGCACCCGTCAAGTATCAATATTTATCTACCATTCTACATCATGTTAAATTATACTAGAAATGTTATTTGTATAGTATTTAAAACAACTGTAAGAAAAAAAAATCAGTCCGGGGTTCAGCATTTAAATTTTTAACCCAAGACACTGTTTAAGAGCACAAAGTTTCGTTTAAAACTTATAAATTCCGTGATTTTTATTTGTTTACTTCTTAATATCAGATTCCCATAGCGGATGCAAAGAGATTGCAATCCTCAAAGTGAAGGCATCAAAAGTATAAAAACGGCTTTTAAAATAAATATTTTGGATAAAATTATTTTAGAATTGCATTTTAGAGCCCTATGATAAACATATCATTAATATCTGGACACAGTTGAAGCAAAAAAAAAAAAAAAAAAAAATAATAATAATAAATAAATAAAATAAAAAATAAATGATCGATTCAGCATTTTAATTATTGACTCATAAAAGAAAATGGAATTCTGCTTTAAAAACCTGAAATAAGCTTTGTTACAAAAGCTTAGCTTGAAAAAAGAATGAAATATGATTCTCATATTGGATGTAAAAGATTTGGTTTTTCAAAATGTAGGCATCTATAGAAAAAAAAGGTAAATAAAAGTTTATTTTAAGTTAATTATCCTTTTTAGCATCGAAAAATCAAACCCAAAATAAGTTTAACATCGCACTGCCAGACGCTGACGCTAAGTGGTGATTAATTTGAATTTGGTAACTCTATCTGAAGCAATCACATCCCCCCCCCTACTACCCTTTGCAGTTCTTCATTTCGCTGTATATTATTGACTAGACCCCACTAGAAGTCTACGTACCAAATTTCAACTTTCTAGGACATTTCGTTCTTGAGTTATGCGACATACATACACACATACGCACATACATACATACCTACATACAGACGTCACGAAAAAAGTCCTTGTAATTAACTCGAGGATTGTCAAAATGGATATTTCGGTTATCTGTACGTTCCTAGGCATATATCCACGTGTGTTGGGGTTGAAAAATAAACTCAACATTCATTCCGGGGTGAGCAAAGTGGAAATTAAGGCCGATTTTTGAGCGAAATTTTTTTCGCTAATATAATACTTTTTTTTTGTAAAAGGAAGTTAAAAAAAAAAAAACATGGAGCGAAAAAAACTTTTATTTTCCTAACGCTTACTCTTAAATTAATTTTTGAAGCGTCCGATTTTGAAAATAAGGCGTGGTCCTTATGACATCACAAATGATGTACTTGGGCGCATCCGTGTACCACGTTATATGGTCATCAGAGAAGCGAATTGAAATAGCGCTCTGCGCTTGCTACCAACCCCATCGTTGCCAGTACACGTGAGTCAGACTTAGATAAAATGAAAAGCTTTCTGCAAACACGAATCCTAACTGTAAAATTTTCTGCAAATAATTCTTTTGCCTAATTCATTCTTAATTTATATTAAAATCTGAAAAGAGCAAGGAGAAAAAACTTTTAAAATAATTTACATTTTTTTTTTGCAATAACATATAGTTAACATTTGCTTTTCACCAACTGAAGAAAACTGCCTTAACCATTCTTTCTTGCCCAATATCAATCACCAAACGCAGATAAAATGAAACGCTCTCTGTGAACACAAATCCTAACTAGAAAATTTTTGGAAATAGTTATTTTGCCCAATTCACCCTTGAATAAAGAATTAAATGCATATTTAAAAACGAAGAGAAAAAGAAAAGAGTGCTTCAAATCATTTTTTTTACAATAATTATATAGTTTGCTTATTTTCACCAACTGAAGAAAACTTCCAATACGATTATTTTTTTCACACATGTGCTTTAAAAGGCTGGTAGAAATAAACTAGGTTTTTTTAATTTTATTTCCTTTTTTTTTTTTAACTACTAATATTAGCAGATTAAAAAAATTTTCTGCAGAGCCAAAAATTTTCTGCAAACGCCGTTTGCGCGTTCGTCTATATTATGCAAGACTGACGTGAGTAAAGATGCGAATTAAATATTGAGCTCTGCGATCGGCATCAGTGAATGGCATTTCATTCATTTAACAATGTAAGTGCACCGATTAAAAATTTTTTTAAAAATATTAAACTTAGTCAAATTATTTAAAAAATGGTCAGATCCTAAGTTTTTAAGCGTGCTCTTTCAGAAAGAAATACTTTTAAAGTTTCGGAAACACGACCCCATCCTTCACTTTTTATAAAAAAGACTAGATTGCACAAAAAAATGTACACTATATAATTCGCAACCATTGGGCGAGAAAAACAACATACATACCAGGGTTGCCAGGCGAAAATTTAAGAAAAGAGCCAATTTTGGCATGAAATTAGCCAAAAATAGCCAACCTGCAAAAAACCACTCTCCCTTCTAGATACAGCGGCTCCCAAAAGTGTTCGTTCACTTACCATTTTCAATGAAATAGGCCCCTATCCATTAGTTAAATTAATATTGCCTCCCTAAATAAAACAAAAAAAGGAAAGAAAAAAAGCAAGCGCTGCCGGAAAAACACGTGGTTATCACGTCATAAAATGTGGACGTAAGCTAGAGTAAAAAAAAAAAAAAGATTCAACATTGCTTGCGATTAAGATTCCATCGTAATTATCGAATCGAAATCCAAGTAGTGACGTCACAAGCATAAAAGATTGAAGAACGCTTTTTTTCGACCGATGCGTGGAAAGACGTAATGTGTTCAGCATTAAAAAAATTGTAAAAAAAAAAAAAAACTATTACGTATTTTTAAGAACTTTTTTCTCCTCAAAGGGCGAAATGTTTTCACTATTACCAACTTAAAATTCTAGAAATGAGGCTTTGATACTTCTTGCAGGATGATATTAGAAAAAAATAAAACCCAGAAAAAAATGAAAATTAAAGGTTTTTTCAAAAATTCATAAAAATTACAAAAATTGCTCTATCTTCAAAATTTTTTCATTTATCGTATTTAAAATTAAATTTCCTACACTATAGTACAAAATATATTTGTGTGGTGCGATTGATTCGGGATCTCTGAGGTAAAAAGGACTGAAAAGTGCAAAAAAACACACAAAACATTAAATAACTTTTTTTTCAAACTAAAATATCAAAAATTGAAGCCCGAGGTGCACATCTTTCGGCAAAAACTGCACCTGTATACCAAATTTCATCCTTCAGGCCTTACCGTTTTCTCGGGAAGTGCGCCACACACACACAAACATCTTATTTTATTATATGTATAGATTATTAAATCATGAGTGGAGAGAAAAGTGCTTACTACGCCTATTCAGAGAATCTTGACGCTTTTTCAAAGAAGTTTACAACAACACCGCTGCATAAAACAGTGCCGATTTTTTTTTTCTTTTACGAAATTAGCCGAATTTGTATAGGTTGATTCCTCTAATTTAACTTTAAAAAAGGTTTCAGCCATTATCGTTTTTATACAGGAAATATGCTGTATTATTTTAATCTGAGATTTGCTCTTTCAATAAACAATTTGTGAAAGATCCGTTTTTTGTTTATCAAAATTTTGTGAAGGGTCCGTTTTGGTTGATCGGCATTTTGTGAAAGGTCCGTTTTGGTTGATTGGATTTTTGTGAAAGATCCGTTTTGGTTGATCGGATTTTTGTGAAGGGTCCGTTAACGGACCTAGATTTGCTCTGGCCAGAACCCTGCTACTAAGGCTCTTGTACCAAAAACCCCAATATAACTAACCAACAAAAAAAGCTATAAAAACTACAAAATACAAATCAAGTTGTTCTATGAGTTTCCGACGTACTGTCTCTAGGGCAGTCTCCTGTGAAAGGCATGTTTTTTTTTTTGTCTGAACATGAAAGAAATTTTTTAACAAAAATATTTGAAAATAAATAAATAAAAAAGTTGGAGCAGTTGTGAAATGGAGAGGAATAATAGGGGGAATAAATATTGCAGGGGGGAATTTTTGCGAAAAAAAATTGATATTTTGTGAGGGGGGTGTTAAGTCCATTCGGGTGCACTCCCTCCCTTCCCAGTGATGCTACTGAGTTTCATGAATTAAATATTACTTGAAACATTGGGGGGAGGGATTTTAGAATTGAAGTAATTATATTTTTCATCAACTCTTAGATCCATATGTGTTGCCCCTCAAAAGAGTGTCGCCCGACACAAATGGTTTTGTAGTGATGTTACCGAGTTTGTTAGATTAAATATAGTTTAAAATATAGTCTCTGAGCTCCCTTATGTCAATAAATATTACCTATAAAAGCATTTTTAAGGTTTCAATATCTAGACATTTTCTGCTGAAACCCCTACACCTTTTTTCCCCTTCGCATCTGCAAAGAAAATTTAAAATTGCGTTTTTAACACTAAGGCGATCTTGGTATACCTAGCAATTCGTAACTTCAACAAACTATAGGGGCACTGCAGCCGTCGTCTAATGGCGGATGAGAAATGTAAAACAAATGCATGCTGTAGCGTATAAAATGGTATTAAGCCTGGTAATTTTTGTTTTTATGCCTAGTTATTTTTTTTTTTGTTTCATTTTTTTAACGTAATTTTTTAAGTCTTGTGGATATTCTGCTCTACGTAGAAAGCAGCCATTTCCACGATGTTGAATTCCATATTTATCAATTCTTGATAGAAATACATTTTCACTGGGGCCATAAGACTGACAAGAATAACATTTAATGCTAGATAATTTAAATATATGACATTACAATTTATTATCAAAAGAGGACGACAATGCTTCTTTGTTTTGTTTGGCTAGCGCTAATTATTTAAGATTTGTAGCCGAGTTATTTCTCAAACTGCCAAATCATTTAATATTAATTTTCTCTCTTTCATATGTTTCTAATTTCTGTATTATGATATTATTCTATAATGCTATGCAAATCATCAATAAAATTCTCATGGAGATATGATGGTAGTTTTCTTATAAACTTATTGAATTCTGTTATCTTTCTATCGTTTTAATTCACACATCATGTAAACGGTTCAAAATAACTGCTGAATCTCGCTAAGGGTTTTTTGCTCGCACAATACTAAAACTATAACCCTAAAGAAATTGTTGGCGAGAATTATTCAGCCAATAATGTAGGCAATAAAGTTAAGTTAGCACACTATTTTAGCAATTAAAATTCAACTTTTGTTTTCACTAGTTCAAATTCTAAACGTTCTTTCTCAGTTAAACATTTTTCATTTCGTTATGCGATAATATTTTTAAGAAAATATTTTGCATACTATCCATTCTAACTAAATGCTGCAATAAAACATGGTTAGTTAGATTAATTGTTAATTTTAGTTAACTTTAGTTAGTAGATATCTTTAATTAAAGCTGAAATTCTTCATCCTGCCATGCCTAGTGCTACGAATATAATCCCTCACAAGATTTTCAGTCGTATAAGAATATGTGATCATAGAAACGCAGTAGATCCTCGTGTTATGCTCCACGGAAATGCCGCTTAAATTAAGACTGTAGTAGTATTGAATAGGATTTAGGTTCCGTAGATGACGTGAAAGTACAATTTTTCCAAAACTTTTGATGACTGAATTACTCAGATTTCAATAATAACAATAACTGTTTCATTTAGACTTAGATGATTATGACTCACCTTAATTTTAAACAGCATTTAGAAAGTAAGGAAAATGGTACTTTCCCTCTAAGTAAAAATATTCAATTAATCAGAACGTTCAAATAACTGAAATTTATTCAGTTTGCGATAGTATTTACTTTTCTTTCTCAAAAAAAAAAAAAAAAAAAAAAGCTGAAAATTTTCCAAGCGCATGAAGTACAGTTCTAAATATTAGTTTCATATATACAATTTTTTTCCTTTAAAAAACAAAGAAAACACAGTTAGAAAAACATTTCATCAGGTAATAATGCGATCTTACGAGAATTGTGCAAAGCTTTCGTGCCGGAAATGTATCTCCCTCACTTTTTCTTTTATTCAGACGTTTTCCTTACAATGTATGATTCTGGAAAATCAGAAATTTAGTTTTGAACTGCTAGGGATTCCTATTTTTTTCCCCTAATAAATTAACGCATTGTTTACAGTGATTTTACGTTCTGTTTGTTCAATGGTTGGACAATTTTTCTAGTCTTTTGTTTCATTGTTATCTACATTCGTTGAGTATGGTGTAAACTGTTACATTTGATAGTATTTTGCTGTACAAAAACCTTTTAACTATGCACTTCTTTTGTAATAGCATACATTTCATATCAGTCGATTTCATTTGAACGTGTGATACCAGAAGGTTCTTCAAAATCTTTCGTCTGTAACAACCCAAAACATCTAGTTTTTGAAATCGTGCAAATTGAGAATAAGCCTTCTGAAAAGAGAGAAAACAAATCGTAGCGAGTAGATTGTTCTGTTAGCGCAAATTGAGGAAGGGGGAGGGAGGGTCCCAAACGTCAATTATTATAAGTGTTGCAGCTGAATGCATAGCTCGTTTCGCCTATATTTTCATTCATATACTTGCCCAAATGGTTTTCAGTCCAAAATAGTGAATTTAGACCAATTTTCAGTATCCCAGGGACAGCTGTACTATTTGTACTTAATGTTTGATTTTTTTCTTTTCTCTTTTCAGAAAAGAACATTCGCTATTCTCTTCGCTTTCATTGAACTATTCAAAAAAGAAAAAAATCATGATTTTTTTTGTTATAAGATTTTGGAAGATAAGTTGTTACTATATGGATTCCTCTCAAAATGGGGAGCATTGCACTTTTTGCCTCCTCCCTATAAATCCACCCATGCTCTTCTGAACTATTCAAAAACAAAAAAAATATGATTTTTTTAAAAACATTTTTGGAAGATGTGTTGTTACTACATTAAGTCCTCCCAAAACTGGGGGGCATTGCCCCCCTCTGCCCCCCATAAATCCGCCCATGATAAGTCCATCTGGGTGATACCCCCTCCTCCCCTCCCAGTGACTCTACAGAGTTTCATGAATTAAATATAATGAAAAACATTGCGGGGGGGGGGGGGGTTGGAATTGAACTATTAATATTTTTTTATCAACTCTTAGATCCATATCATCATCAAAAGAGTGTCGCCCGGCACTAACACTCCGTAGTGATGTTACTGCGTTTGTTAAGTTAAATATTGTTAAAAATAATAGAAATTTTTCAAAAGTGAAGTATGTACTTTCCATTAAAACTCGAAAATTCATTTTGTGTGTCACCCTAAAGTGCGCTGTCTCCCCCAGGGCCAATTTTGATACATTAATTTTTAAGGAAAATTGCAAAAATAATTTTTTTCATACATTTTGGGTGTCACCCAGGGCGAACTGCCCCCCCATTAGCGGATGCCACTGCTGTAAAGATATTATTTATATAATCTCATTTTTAAAATTCTACTTAAAAAGCTTTCTTGGGGGGGGGGGTTCTGCACAAGTTTTTCAGTTAGTGGCTTTAGTGTAAAATGATTAGATACCAATTTATATGGGTTACATAGAAACCTTTATACGCCTTACTGTATTCAGGGGCAAATCCAGGATTTTTTTCTCGCTACCTATTTTTGTGAAAGTATTGTATCAATATTCTATTTTTGTGAAAGTTTTTTTTTATCAGCATTGATTTTGTGATCTTTTAAAGGCACATTCTAATTTTTGTCTCAGAAAATTAGAGCAGTTTAAACGTTAGTTTGAAAAGTGCAAATGTCATTAACTAATATTTCGAACGTTTTTTTTTTTGGGGGGGGGGGGGGCGTAAGAGATAGGAAAAATATCATTGTATCTTAGCTCAATAAGCTTTGTACTGTGTACAATTCAGGAGATCACCATCCCCTAAAACTGATGCTAAAAGATTGCTTAAAAGCAATTGGGCGAAAAACAGTGAAACTTGAGTTTAATACTATGAAAAAGTTGTTACCTAAGCGATTGTTCATATAAACCATCTTAGCATTTTACTTTATGAGTAAACTATGTTTTAAACGGAAAAAAAACATGTTTTCTATTTTAAAACACGGGTTTTTGTGAAACTTTCGTTTTTTTTTTATTATTGTTTCTAGAATGTGTCGATTTTCAAAGTTAGTTTTGTAAAGCTGCTGATTTTATAACTTGATTTCTGTGAAAGTACTGATTTTAAAATAAGATTTTTGTGAAAGTACCGAAAAGGTGTAGTAAAATCAATCTGTATTGGGCCCTGGTATTAATCTCCTAATGCTGAAAACGTGTAGAGCAGGGATTCTCAAACTTTTAGATATTGTGACCCCCTTTTCAGACTTGAGTATTTTGGCACCCCCGAAGTTATAATTCTGTCTAAATTCTAAAACAGTAACTAAAAACTAAACAAACGGTTAAGTTTTATCCTTAGAAACACAAGAAGCTAGTATAAGTTTGGATTTAAATAAGATTTTTAGGATGGTGAAACGGATGTTGCCGTGGTCCATGAATACGGTGCAACCAACTAGTGTTATCAGAGTGAATTTCATGAGCCAACTGATATTCATGAGGCAGTGGTGGAAGGTTATGAACAGCCACCACGAGGTCAGCCGGTGTTTCATGTCCATGAGGGTTCAGATGCCAAAATAAAGAACGTTTGCATACTTTGAAGAGAAAAATTGAATTTTGTCCATGACTCATCCTTCCCTCACCCTTCCTGTTGCTGGATGTCTCAGAATTGTCGGTGTCTGTTACTGGGGTCGGACCTTTTTTCGAAATTGAGCAACTAAAAATCAAATTAACTCATTCAGAGGATCCAGAAGCAGCCAAATGTTAGATGAGATGTAGTTGCATGAGACCCCGAGTTAGATCGATGTCTTAAGCATGTCTGTTACCTTAGCAGACTTAACTGATTTTAAAATGTTGCAGTAGTTTTATGAGAGTTATTGACCTTGAGCTCCTTCAAGTTCTATCATTGCAGGCAGGTACGAAAAACACAGAAACATATTAATTTTCTTTAAAATTTTCTTCCACATCTCGCAACCCCCTGAACATCCCCCCCCCCGAAGTTGCAACTCACCATTTAAGAAGCCCTGATGTGGAGGAATGAAATACATTTTGTGTGTGTGTGTGTTTGTATGAGGCAGCTGTACTGTACTATCAATTGTTGATGCTAGATATATTTTTTCTAGCATCAACAATTGATCTAATAAACAACAACCTAAAAATGGTTGTATTTTTCATGTTCTAGTATGGCCGCAAGTTCAAGAAGGACGATGTCATTGACCTTGAGACCATGACCATCGTCGAGGACCACGGTGAGAAAATTTTCCTTTTCATTACTTAAAATATTTAAAAATGTACATTACTTAAAAAGTTCAATGCCTTATTTGAAAGTACAAATTTCTCATTTTTAAAAGTACCTTCTATTTTTTTTTTTTTACTTTTCTGAAAGTAGATTTAGAAGCGTCTTTTTAGCACTTATACTCAGATCAATTTAGGGATACTTTATTTATACAAATACAAATGTGACGACCAGCAAATGGGTCTGGGCCCAGGTAGGCTGGTCCTAGTCAAGTTATTAATCCCCAATGGTCAACAATGCCCGCCACCTACTGGAGTAAGGGTTAAAATTTTTGACTATCAAAATATCACCTAACAGGTAATTGATTCGTTAAAATGTGGAAGAATAGAAGCAATTTTCACCTGTCAAATCGAACCTTGATGGGCGACTTCCTAGTCCAATAATAGTCCATATTTCACAAATATTTTTTATTATAAATTAAGAATAATTATTGGTGTAAAAATATAAAGTAATATTTTTTGCCGACAACATTCATATTTCATCAAAACGTTTCCACTATTCTATAGTTTCTTTTATCTTTGCCATTACAAAAAAAATAGCGCAGTCGATAATTGAATTAACACAAAGAAATATACACATTTTAGACGATAAGTTGATAAATATTTATTGTAAAACACAGCAGACAAGGAGGGGGGGGGGCAGAAATATATTCCGAAAAGACCTTGAGCAAGCAACCCGATGTAATAGAATTTTTCAAAAAATAATATGCTGAAGAAAGGTGCTAAAACTAAGATTTCATAACTCAAGTTTAAAGTTACTTATTATGATTTTATACACACTTGTAATATATATATTAATTATAAACTATCTTGTTAACTTAGCTTATTTTAGGAACTTTTTGCCAATAACATTAATTCATTTATATAGCTATTGCTTTATTATTATTACGAAGATAAATGTTGTCATTTTAGAAAGGTGAAGAAAATTTCCCCGCTTAATTGAATAATATTTCTTGGAACAGACAATATTCGATTAAGCGAGGCGGACAGTATTTTCAAGGATTTAGAGCACTTGAAAAATAAAATTGTTTTCAAGCGTGTTTTTTTTTATTCAAAGGAGGGAATCATGCATTTTTTTGGGAGTTGGTGGCCCTTAACAAAGCTAGGACCATTGCTTGTTTAGCTTTTAGGTAAATCCAACACTAAACATCTCATAAGGAAATTCAATTTTTATTAAAAAAAAAAGTGCCTTTTAATAGCAGGGTTGGCAACTACGGTAAGAACCACGGTAATTACCATGGTTTTTACCACCCTGTCCGAAAGTGTAAAAAGCTACATTTTCAGAGGAACTGTATTTTTTGAGAAAATATCAAAAACAGAACAAATTGTGTACGTGTTATGTTAAATATTGGTGAACATTCAAGAATAAATATGACTCATTGTACAGGTGATTCTAATCTAGTTACATAGAAGTTGAATTCTTCCTTAAAAATTTCAATTGTATGCATGAATTTTTTTTTCTATAATAGTAGTAATTTTTCTATAAATTTTTCGACTTTTATGCATGTGTGCAAATGAAAGTGTTTAAAATATAGTGCAATCATTGACTTAAATGTAATAAATGACAGTTTTTGAACTGAAGGAAAAAATACAAATGAGGCAAAATTAAATATGCTTAAAAATATTAGTATTTGAGACACTTGTGAAAGGAATAACAAATATATACTCTTAATTAAACAAGTTATTAAGCAGCATACAGTCACACAAGGTGTGTGACATGCCATGGAGGTGAGAATTCACATGTTGTCAACCAAAAGTGTACTAAAATAAAAATTATTATTAAAAAACTGTTGGCATTTTTAATAGATATATTTTTGATGAAATTAAAAAGCATTGTTATCCGATATATATATCAAAATATCGGATATTTTCGACATTTTCAAAAATATGATAGTTTTGAACCCTGTGTAGCATTGAGAGGACACAAGTTTGATTTTTAAAAACACCAATAATGCAATGATTGTGGGGAAAGGTAATGCCCATTAAGACGAAGTATTGTTGAACTTAATGATACATTAATCTTGTCGGCCAAGATTTATAAAAAGATGAAGCTCCGTACCGCCATGCTTGCTTTCTCTCTCTGGGATAGTTCATGTTTTCTTTTTTGAGCGTAAAAGTGCAAATGCCTTGCTTGATTTTCGTAATTTAGATGTTTACCAGAAATGTGACTGTAGCAGAAACTATGTATTTCAAACTGTTTGTCACTCAACCTTACATCTTTCTTTTAGGCCATATTCGAAGTAAGAAGCCGCGGGCCTTCGGAGCAGACCCGCCATCCTCACGAAGAGGAAAAAGGCCATCTTCTGGTAAGTTTTTTAATGATCTATTTTTTTTTTTTTAGAGAAAAAATATCCAATGAAATGATAAATACTGACGTCCCTTGTATAACACGGTTAATTTGTTTCATGTATTATCGAAACCGTGATATATGAGCCTTTCTTAAAAATGGTTTAACTTATTTTACACTAATTAATCAGTTGCATGGTAAAAATCATGTCTATGTGTCGTTTTGTATCGAAACCCTGTTATACGAGACTTAGAAATAATGTAAATCAAGGGATGCGTATCGTGTGATATCGAAACTGAGTTTCATAAAAACAAAGTAAAAACTCACTCGAGTTATCAAACATTAACAGAATGTATTAAACAAAAATAAAATTCCATCTTTTTTAAAGATAACTTTTGTGTTATATCAAAGCCATGAAGTATAAAATTTAAGTTTCGTACCATGAAAAATTGAAAATGTGCTGTAATAATCGCGTATTTGGCACTGTGTAATATCAAAACAGTGTTATGATAATCGCAAATTTGGTACTGTGTAATATTGAAACCGTTTTGTACCAGTACCGTGTTATACGAGGGACGCCTGTATAACAATGGTATGAAGCAATCTGGGCAAATCATAGTTTTCACCATTGTTTAAGTTTCAATAATTTCGTGAAAACTTGTGGTGTTATGGAGAAACTATTAGTAATTAATTCACTGGGAAGTTTTCTGTAGTTAGCAGGTGGGGAACGTAACATACACATAAAACTGTTCGCTATTTTGATGGTACCCGAATTCGTAAACAATCATCAATTGACAGTTACATTTTCCATTGAATAGCTAGTGACTTTGGAGGCGGGATGGGGTGGTTGGAACTATGGCATCTATCTAAATGTAAATTCGAAGAATGCGTGGGAGAAGTCCGGTTCGTGACCTTAGGATATGCATAGCTGCCAACTTGTACGATTTAGCCGTACATTGTAAGATTTTTGGCTGCTTTGTACGATTGTAAGGTCTTATGGCAGACTCGTACGATGTTTAGGTTTTTGTTTTTAATTTGTTAGGATTTGAAAATATTATAATACTATAAATTTTAATACTTTGCTTTATTATGGTCAAAAGAAGCGTAGAAATATAGCCACCGTGAACATTGTATGATTTTTCAAGTCGGCATGTTGGCAGCTATGGATATGTACTTGTTACACACTGGGCACTCATGCTACATTCCGGTTGGATGTCAAAAGCATCCTGGATGGCAATCATTGTATTGGGGGCAGGGAATAGTGAGCTATTTTGTGTTACCTTTGGCACGCTGTAATGGAAATGCCTGTGTTCGTTTCTCTTGTCTAAAGTTACAAGTTATTCAGGGGAGAGGGGGGTAATACTGAATTTATTTCTTGAGGGAGGGGGGATGGGTCGTGTCCCAGTCCTTAAGTATTATGCCCTTGACCCCCTCCAAATTCTTAAAGTGCCCTGCCCCCTTAATATGCCCTTTCCCCCTCAAATTTTTAAAGTGCCCCCCTTCCTCAAGCAAAAAGCCTGAAAGAAACACTGCCTTTTAGCCCCTGACAATCCTGATTAGGAATGCAAAATAGGTAGAGACCTCTACTTAGGTGTTTTATTTGCAACTCTTACTCTTCATTAATGATGGCAATTTTTAAAAACTCGATGAAGATCAAGTTGGATCTTAGACTACTAGTTGAATTGGTTAATGAGCTTTGCTTATGGACTATCATTGAGTGTGGTTCTCTCATTTACAACAAACATTTAATGACAATCATTATCTAGGAGCATAACTAACTAGCATCGTACCTAACAAAGTTTTTAAAACTATTGTTCATTACTTTTGTGCATTAACTTCAACATTATTAAAAATATTTGAAATTTGCTCTTTAAATTTTCATTTGTAGTAATTAATATGAAAACATACATTAATTTTTTTTCTTTATCTCCTTTCTCATTAAAATCTATTTTATATCAATAGTGCACCTTACAGAAGAAAAATTAAGCAATGTTTTAGTAGTGCAAAGCCTGTCTTTTTAAAACTAATTGCTAATGTTAATCATGTGTTCTCTTTTGTAAATCAACACTTGTTTTTTCTTTTTCTTGGATTCTCTTTCTTTTTTGTTAATAAAAGTAGATTAATTGCTGGTTAAGGTTTGAGAATATTGTAATGCTTGAAATTGTAATGGTTTGTTGTATGTTAGTTTAAATAGTACAGCTACGGCATGCATTATGAAATTTTCAAAGTTTACATGCCGGCAGGTATAGTTTTGCCATAACCTATAATGCACGAGAGCTTGTACTTTGACATGGAAAAGCTTTCATCTCGAATTTGCCAATATGCATTGCTTAATTTCTGAACAACTGCCCCTGCTGTGACTTACAATTCTTTTCTTTTATTTGCTTTCAGCTGCTGGCTCGAAGAAGCCAAAAACTGGTGGAAAAAGGAAGGCATCGGGGAGCAATGCGGGCGTATCAGGTATGTAAATAGCTAATTTGTTTAGCTATTGAGCATACTGTATGTGTACACATACTGCATAGCTAAGAATTGGTAGTGTTGTGAAAAGGAATTCACCTAATTAAAGGAATCATTTAAGGCCCTGAAACTGTACTGCATGTAATGTACAATCATGGAGGTGGACGTTTTTAAGTTTGGCGTGAAACGTCTTCAAAGTGCAGATAATATTGTAGGCTTTCACCAGCGTTCAAAAATATCATGATATTTTCGAAAATATTCGATATTTTGATATGTATGATGTTTTCAATCAAAGCACTGTTATGATATATCATATTATTCTCATAATATATCGTCATCTCAGAGCAACATTTGGTCATCTTAGTGTTATTTCTGGGATTAGATATCTTACTGTTCTGAGGCGACGATGTATGATAATTTCTTTCATTTTTTATATCTAAATTTATGTTTCATGTAAAAATTTGTGTACTTTAAATAGTATTTTTATTTAAATGATATTAACAATTTTTTGCAAAATCTGATAGTTTAATGTTAAAAAATAGATTTTTAAGTACAGTGAAATCCCGTTACAACGAACTTCAAGGGACCGCAAATTTTGCTCGTTGCATCGAGAATTTCGTTATAATGAAATTCAAGCAACGTACTAGAAATTAAATCGGGACTGAAATTTTATTTCGTTGAAACGAAAATTTCAATGTATTGGTATTCGTTGTAACGGGATTTCACTGTATAACTTATATTAGTTTTTGATGTTTGGATTTTTATTCATATGCCCTGTAAAACTAATTGCACGGTGCTATTAACTAACTTATGTGTTTCCTGTAAATGTCACAGAAAAACATCAAGGGCGGCCATATAGAAGGGCAAGGGGGGGGGGGGGGGGGTTAAGACCCCCTAGAAATCATCTAGCTTTTAGTGCTTTTTTTCTTTGCAAAAATGTATAAAAATTTCTTTTCCAGCCATTAATGAATTCCCACCCCACATATGGGCGCCCTTGAAAAACATCGTATCAGATACAATGTAAACATATTTATGATGGGTTAATATATCATGTATAGATATAGAATATTACTTGTTGGTCATTTGAAATAATAAATGAATACTATTAATATCATATAATTTTTGTATTGAAAATATCATTTAAGAAAAAATATCAAAAAACATTAAAATATGATATTTTGAAAAAAAAATATCAAACAGAGAAGTTCTCTTAAAAGCTGGACTAGTTATTTCCCATTTTTTAATTTTGGCATTTTTGTCCCTTTGCCACTGTTGATCACCAAAGTTGATCGCACTGTTTTGGCCATTTAACTAGTGCAGTGGAACGTAAAAAATCCGAATAAAATAAATTACTTGTTTTGAAAAGTCGTTTCAGCGAAAGCATATTGCTCTGCTGATTTGCAAAATAAAAAGTAGGGGTACAACAAGCTAGAAGGTCCTCCCGAAAGAATATTCATAATATTTTATATCAATAGTGCACCTTAGAGGGAGAATGTTAACAATGTTTTAGCAGTGCACAGCCTGTCTTTTAAACACTTATTGCAATCTTATGTTTTTCTTTTGTAAATCAACACTGCTATTGTTTTTTTTTTCTTTTTCATTTTCTTCGACTCTCTTTCTTTTTTACCGATAAAAAGTAGATTAATGGCAGGTTAAAGTTTGAGAATATTATGATGCTTTTAATTTTAACGGTTTGTCGTGTGTTGGTTTAAAACGTACAGCCACGGAATGCATTGTGAAATTTTCAATGGTCGCCTGTCGGCAGATGTTGTTTTGCGATAACCTATAATGGTCGGGAGCTTGTATTTTGACACGGTGAAGCTTAAAACTCTAATTTGCTAATGTACGTTGTTTAATTTCTAAACAACTCTAATAAAATATTTATATGTTATAATTCTTTTTTTCTTTCAGGCCCTGCCCCCAAAAGAAGGCAGATGGAGGAGGAAGCTCCAGGTATGTAAATATTTTCTTTTTTAAATGTATAGCCATTAGACGAGGTCTGCCAGTGTTTCATGTTAATTTGAATTAGATTGAAATTGAATTAGAATTGAATTAGAACCTTATTAAAGGTTCTAGATCTACAAAAAAAGAACTTTTGCATACCGTAAAAGCCAGGGACTTTGGTACAGTTTACATCCTGTTTGTAACAGTTTTCTCTGCATTTTTGCATGTTACTTTCACCTTCATATATAGATATAGATGCAGTATTCCAATGAGGGAGAATTATTTATTTTTATGCGCCATTCAACCCCTGGCAATCCAGGTTAAGGTATATTCTGAAAAAGGAACACCTTTACTATACTGTTTTATGTATGACTTTTACTCTTAATTTGACATTATTTATGGAAAATTTGATGGGGATAAATTACTCATTTTTGGGCACCTTTTACAACCTGGCAACCTTGATTAGGAATGCGAAACAGGTAGACACTCCTGCCTAACTGTTTTATTTGCAACTTTTGCACAATGCTTGTCCGTTCAACTTTGGTTTGTTTTAAACTGCGACAGAGAACATCTTAAATAAAATAATTCTTTTATTTACATTATTTACAATGCTGCTTCTTGGCCAGCAAACAACTGAAGAGAATAATTGAATCTTTGACTAAATATATAATTGCCTGAAGTTAAAGTTTAAATACAGAAGCATAGTCCTTTGATATTATCAACAATGCAAAGTTATTTTCCTGGTGTCTTCCCAGTCCATTGAACGAAGTATTATGTTGACTCGCTCCTAAACTAGACGTAGAATGGGCAATTGTGATCCAGCTAAAGGAATTGTGTGCTTGTAGCAGCTAAAATGGAATTCCTCGAAGCAGTCGACTCCACTTAGATAGACTGATGCATGAACGAACTGGCAACAACCTTACTCATAGCGAAACTCGTGCTTTTAACCAGTCTTTCCATTAATGATAGCAATTTTTAAAAACTTGATGCGGATCGAGTTAGACTACTAGTTTAATAGGTTAACCATCTCTGCTTATGGACAATGATTAAGTAATTCTCTCATGTACAACATTAAATGACAATCATATTATCTAGGAGCATAACTAATTAACTAGCATTATACCTAGCGAAGTTGACCGATTGATTGACTTGCTGTCGGCAAAAAGATGTTTAGACACTTAGGGGATTTTCGCTTGCCGAATACCTGTTACATTTAAAACGGGAATCCATTTCTAGGATAGTTTGAATCAACAAGTAAGTTTAAACATTTTGAAAACTTTCTAGCTTTTTATGAAATTGCTCCAAGAAAATGAAAAAAAATAGTCTTATGCTAACAATTTTTTATTCTTTATTTCTCACTCAGACCATGTAAAATCATAGCCTACTTACTTCTTTAGCGTATGCTTCAAAGGGATGGACTAAAATCGGGAAAATGTCTACGCTTTCGAGTGTTTTTTCCAAGAAAAGTATCGCCGAAATTTTTCAGAAATTCTGATCCGCTTTTAAGTCGACCCCCTAACTTTAAACATCATTTTTTGTAATAAACTGCTCTACTTATACGTGAGTATATAGGGTAATGGACAGGAGCTTGTATTTTGAAATGGCAAAAGCTTTAAACTCGAATTTGCCAATGTACGTTGCTTAACTTTTGAATTAATCTACCTGTTATGACTTATTCTTATTTTCTTTTATTTGCTTTCAGCCCCTGGCTCCAAGAAGCCAAAATCTGGTGGGAATAGGAAGGTATCAGAGAGCAATGGAGGTGCACCAGGTATGTAAATAGCAGATTTTTTTTTCAATGTGCAGCACATAGTTATTGGACACACTGTGTGTGTACACATACTGCATAGCTAAGAATTTGTAGTGTTGTGAAATGGAATTCACCTAACTAAAGGAATCATTTAAGGCCCTGAAACTGTACTGTATGTAATGTACAGCCATGGAAGTCTATGTTTTTTTAAGTTTGGCATAAAACATCTTCAGAGTGCAGATCCAATGGTGGGCTTTCACCAGGGTTCAAAAAAATCATATTTTCGAAAATATCCGATATTTTGATGTATTAGATATTAAGGTTAGAATTAGAAATTATTTTGACACATGTTATATCAGAATAGCAAGGTTACCAACTGCTCCGCATTTTGCGGAGTTGCTCCTCAAAAATAGCAAAACTCCGCAGCTCCACAAAGTAGTTATTTTGCACTGCATTTCCCGTTTGGTCTTAATTCTGACCAGGCTAACCACATAATTTTAATAAAATTAATTTTTTTAAAATTATATTTTGCTAGTTTATTTTGACAGGTATGCAAACATAAAAAATTAAAAATTCTAATACTCAAAGCTTGACAGTGCTTAAAGCCATTTTATTAATTTAAAAATAATTATTTTTATTCCCTTATGCCAGCGCTTAAAATGATTATTAAAGCTCAAAAACAATTTCGTATAAAAGGTTAAAATTTTTAATATCGATATGCAAATTACCAAACTGGTCCGCAAAATTTCACAATGCTCCTCAAAATCACCACAAATGCTCCTCAAGTAGTTCCTAGAAGGTTGGCGACAATGGAATAGCTTGTTTGATATTATTTTTTTAATAACTAAAAATTTAATTACTTTTGCTTTGTTTACATTATGCTTAATTTTGCAGTTTTGATTTTAATTATAATTTGCTAATTTTCAGTTATTAGATATTTTTTGAAAAGAAATTAAATTCAAGCAATTGAGCATCTAACATTTTAACTTAAAGTTTGTATTTTAAAAGTTGAATTACATAATTTTATAAGGTTTAATTTATAAGTGCATAATTTCCTTTCCTGCTGAAATAATTAAGGATTATTATGTTTTTGTTTTTCACTGGAAATCCAGTACTATTTATTATGCTTTCACTAGAATCGGGAAAATGTTTGAACGTTTTCGAGTGTTTTTGCTAAGCAAAATTTGGGCAAAAAATTTCGGAAATTCTGCCCCGTTTTTAAGTCCACCCTGTAATTTTAAACATTTTTTGTCATAAATTTCGTGACTTATATGCGTTTATATTGGATAATGGTCGGGAGATAGTATTTCGACATGGCAAAGCTTTAAACTCAGAATTTGCCAATAATGTTGCTTAATTTCTGAGCATCTCTACCTGCTATGCCTTACAATTCTTATTTTCTTTTATCTGCTTTCAGCTCCTGGCCCCAGAAAGCCCAAGTCTGGTGGGAAGAGGAAGACATTGGAGAGCAGTGGGGGTGCACCAGGTATGTAAAGAGCTGATTTTTTTTTTCAATGTGCAGCATATAGTCATTGGACACACTATGTGTACACGTACTGCATAGCTAAGAATGGGTATTGTTTCAAAGTCCTAGGGTAGGCTTTCACCAGGGTTCAAAAAGATATTTTCGAAAGGCAACGATATATAATTTCTTTATTTATGTCTATATTTCATGTAAAAATTTATTAATGTTAAAAAATAGATTGTAATGCATAACTTATATTGGCATTTGATGTTGGGATTTTTATTCATATGCTCTGTAAAACTATACATACTACTAACAACTAATTTACATGCTCCCTGTAAATATCACGGATAAACATCATTGTATCAGATATAATGTAAACATTTTATATTTATGATAGGTTAGTTAATACGTCATGTATAAGTATAGAATATTACTTGTTGGTCATTTGAAATAACAAATAAATGCTATTGATATGACTTAACATAATTTTTATATTGAAAATATCTTATTTACGAAGAAATATGGAAAATTTCAAGATATCATGGTATTTTTAAAGTAAATATTGTATATTATATATCAGCGAACTGCAAAAGTGTTAGTAGCACAAAATATAGCCTATAAACAGAAGTTCTCTTAAAATGAGACTAGTTATCTCCCATTTTTTTAAATTTTGGCATTTTCATCCCTTTGCCACTGACGATCACCAAAGTTGATCGTACCATTTTGGGCATTTACTAGTGCGGTAGAATGTCAAAAATCCAAATAAAATAAAATACTTGTTTTGAAAGATGCTTCAGCATAAGCATATTGTTATGTTATATTTGCAAAATAAGAAGTAGGGGTACAACAAGCTAGTAGGTCCTCCCAAAAGGATATTCATGATGTTTTACAGCCAATAGTGCACCTTAGAGAAAAATATTAAGCAATGTTTCAGCAGTGCACAGCCTGTCTTTTTAAAACTTATTTCTAATTATAATTCTATGTTTTCTTTTGTAAATCAACACGGCTAGTGTTTCCCCCTCCCCTTTTTTCAAGGACAATCTTTCTTTTTTGATGATAAAATTAGATTAATTGCAGGTTAAGGTTTGAGAATATTGTAATACTTTAATGATTTGTTGTGTGTTGGTTTAAAAAGTACAGCCACGGAATGCATTGTGAAATTTTCAATGTTCGAGTGTCGGCAGATGTGGTTTTGCGATAACCTGTTATGAATGGGAGCTTGTATTTTGACATGGCAAAGCTGTAAACTCTAATTTGCCAATATATAAGTTGCTTGATTTCTAAACAATTCTAATATAATATAATCCTATAATTCTGATTTTCTTCTTTCAGGCCCCGCCCCCAAAAGGAGGCATGTGGATGCGGAGGAGAACGCTCCAAGTATGTAAACAGTTATTTTATTTTTTAATGTGCAGCCATTAGATGAGGTCTGCTAGTGTTTCCTGCTCGCTTGAGTTTAATGAGGCTTTAGATCTAAAAATAAAGGCTCAGAAAATAGAGCTAATCTGAGAGCGATATCTCAAGCATGTCTGTTACTGGTGACAAAACCAGCTTTAAATTTTATTTTTAGTTAAGAGGCATAGAAGCACTTTGTCATGTTTCCCAACCAGAGCAAAACTTTACCCTCACACATACTGGGGGGAAAAAAAGATGTAATAGTTAATAATTTAGTAGCCAATAACAAAGCCAACACTTTCACACTGCGATTCCGTTTATGAAAATTTTCGTGTTGCGGGCGAGGAGTTAGTGTTAGGTCTAAAATTATTTACTGGGAGGAAAATAGCGTTATGGCCTTTTCCAGTAAGTCGGATCGCGCTTTTGCTCATGTTGACTGTAGTAGGGATCTTGTTACTTCATTTAAGAGAGCAAAGTGGCTGATTAGTTCTTAAAAGAAAATGAGACTGCAGTTTCCTTCTCAGTTAGGACATTTGCCGCCAGCTTGGTTTTCCACTATTCACAAGTTCGAAAATATCCAATATTTTGATATCTCTCCGATATTTTCAATCAGCACAAACTAAAGTCTTTCAAAATAGTAAATGCATCCTTAAATCACACTTTATTTTCTTATATTATTATTACAATTTGCAGACTTAAAATTGAGGTTTCTTTCATTATTTATATCTAATATACTTCATTTTACATTTGTATCAATTTTAAAGGAGTTAAATTTAGCATTAGCTGTTTTACTCATTTTTCTTACGTTAAGTACTTTTTACAGAGTCATATGATTCAGAAATAAAAAATATACATTAGTTGATGCAGCCATAAAACATTTTCTTTTATTCTGACCGACGTTTAATATTTAATGAGGCACTTTTAATATGAATCAAATTCAAAATTGTTACATTACTAATAGTTTTATAAAGATAAAATAAAAGAGAAACATTACATAACTTTGTTATATTAATGGTGTATTAATTTACATCACAAAAAGAAAGTACATAGCTTTTTGGCTAATTTTCATAATAAACAAACAATATCACTATGATTGATATAATTTTTATATTGAAAATACCGTAGAAAGAATAAATATGGAAAGTATTGTGATATTTTCAAAATAAATATCGGATATATATCGGCGAACTCTGGCTATTCGTGACATGGAAGCTCTAATAAGAACGAAACTGCAGTCTCAGGATGTAATAACCGGTCTGTCTGGTATATTGTATGTAGTTCTAGGGGCCTTAGCACTGGTTTAGGGGTGGTAACTTACTACTAAAAATACCCAATCTTTGCCTTCAACGTAAAAGTCGAAGCAGTGGGGGCTTAATTCAGCGGGTGGGCCCACAATAATAGTTATACGGGTAAAATGAAGAGGACTGTAGTTAGTAATGCTGAACAAGCAAATATAGTTCTTTTGCAGTTTATTTCAAGCTTCTCTTCAAGCGACGAAGTTGAATTTGGTGGTCTAATCCACTTGATTATTTTTTTTTAATTTCAAGGTAAACAATTTAAATTTAAAAACACCCTACCCATGCAACTAGAAAATAATAACACACAGCATTAATCAAGCTACTGTTACACTCTTGATAAATTGTGAATTAAAAATTTTTTTTTTTGTGAAAAATCAAATTGTTTTGTGAAATTTCAAAATGTTGCGTACTCATTAACGATTTAGTTCATGAAAAGTCAGATTTGGTCAATCGAAATTTTGTGAGGGGTCCTTTTGGTTAATCAGAATTTGCGAAGGGTCCCTTTGGTTAATCAGAATTTGCGAAGGGTCCCTTTGGTTAATCAGAATTTTGTGAAGGGTCCCTTTGGTTAATCAGAATTTTGTGAAGGGTCCTTTTTAACCAATCAGAATTTTGTAAAGGGTCCTTTTTAACCAATCAGAATTTTGTGAAGGGTCCTTAAAAGGGCCTACACTTCTTCTGACCTGACCCTTGGTTGATCACGCAGCAGCATTCATTTTGATTAGCCATGCTTCCTTGCATCGGATTACGAAATTGGCAACAATGTTTTTTTTTCTCGAAACGTAAACAGTTTCCTTAATTGCCAGTACACTCCTCTTCTTCAAAATTACAAAATAAAGTATAAAATCTTACAAAATTGAGATGTTTATGACTTTTCAAGTACCTAGCTGGAAATGCAATATGTTATTAATTTTTCTCCCAGTAGCTTGGGAAAAAAAAATTATTTCATACTTAAAAATGTTAGCATGATTTTTTTTTGTTCTTGCTTCAGAAATTGAGGTTACCAAAAAATAAATGTATTTGAAGGAGAAAAGAACGTTTTATGTAATTTGTTTTTTAACTATTATTTCTGGCCCTATATAGGTCTCGTTTGTACTGAACCAATTGTAAATTTGGATGGTAATTTTTATTTAGGTATTAGCAATTTCGTATAATTACTTATGAATGATTAATAACTATCCTAATTTTTTCCTGTTTATATTTATTTTTAACTATTTACCGTATGAAATTCATGTAAATGTAACTAATAGCATAAATTGTATCAACTATTTTTTGCATAAATACAAAGTTATAGCACTATAAAGCGTAATCCATTAATTGCCATAGTAAAAAAAGCTTCCAAAATACGAGAAAAAAAAAATTGTGGAAAATTTCTTTAATTGTTTAAAGGGATCTTATTTTTTATGAGGTAACTTCTTTTTATGTCTGAATCATAGAGCGGCGGCGGCGTTTAAGGGATTAAAACTGCATGGGACTCCATTTGGACTTTTAATTGTTTAAATGGATGTCTATTAATCTTAGTTTTATGAGGTGACTTCTTTTATGTCTGAATCATAGAGCGGCGTTTAAAGGATTAAAACTGCATGGGACTCCATTCAGACTTTAGGTGCTTTGGATTTTTCGCGTTCAGATCTACTGTGTAGATCTGACACCACCCTATTTGGTGGTTCTTTGGAAATGTTTTGAATCCTTTCCTTTTGACTTTCAGTGGAGGAGGAAACGCTCCTACCCAGGAGCAAACTGGAGGCAATCAGGGCTGAACTGAAACAGCTCCAGCGAGGCATAGCCTCCAACGACCAAGGTAAGTTGATCTCTCTCTCTCTCAAAGGCTAAATGCTTCATCTTCCTTTCTTTTTGGATCAACTGATGCATTAAACCTCGTTTATACGTCTCTTATTTGTGTCTTTTTCATAGTCCTGAATCATTCATTCATTTTAATGCATAGAACAGGCAGGCTGGTAACACAACCTGGAAATTCTCAGGGAAATTTTAATTTTTGGAGAAAATCAGGGAATTATCAGGGTATTTTAAGTTTTCTTAAAATATCAGGGAAAAATATAATTTTTGACTGCCAAACCTCTGAAGTTTTCCTCCCTGATGTTTCTTTACATTTTGATACGGAACACTTTTTTTTTTTCGCCGCACTCGAAAGTTCTGATGGTAGTGTCTGTCATTTTTAGTACTATTTTGATATTTTGTTTCATATACCTGATCTCAATATTTTTTCATCTGTATTTGGAGTTTTTTTTATTAATTTCCGATTATTAAGTTTTGTTAGAAGGCTTGTAAATAAAATGAGTTTATAACCTTTTGCTAAACCTCAATTCGGAAGTGTTTAATTGAAATTCTCTAACCATTTTGAGTGCGCGTTTTCAAATATCGCAAGTTAAGTGTTAAACTGGACAAAATTGAATTGAAAAAGCTTAGGTTCAGGTATTTTAATGTTAATCTTACAGTTTTCTGATTTAAAAATCTTGTTTTCCCTCATATTTTTCAAACTAAAATCTACTGCTTGCCACGATTGTAAAATCAGGGAAAATCGGAGAACTTTTTTCCAGGATTTTGTTGTCACCATGACAAATGCTCCAAAACTTTTTCGATAATTTTCTCGTGATTAAAGAAAAAGAAATTGATGATTAAACACTAACATTATAAAACTTGTGCTATTCTTTTTTTGATTTTTTAAAAAAAAATTTTTTACATTCTGTAACTAAAAAAAAATTGTAATTTATTGCAATAAGTCAATTATTGCACTGTGTTTTGAACACTTTCTTTTGCACACATGCATAAACGTCGAAAAATTTAGTTAATGGAAAAAAAAAAAACTCGTGCATGCAAATTTAAATTTGTAATGAAGGATTTCATTTTTATGTAACGAATTAACATCAGCCACATAAATTAATTACATAATATGATTTATACTTGAATGTTCACATTGAATAAATATATAAAAAAAATTGACCAATTTGTTCCGTTTTCGATATTTTCTCACAAAATATAGTTTCTCAAAAAATAGTTTTGGACACTTTCGAACAAGAGAGTTTTGAACAGGATGGTAAAAACCTTGCCATCCCTGCTACTATTATCAAAGAATAAAAAATAAATTAAACTCATGCAAGTTGCATACAAGTTAAAAATGGCTTGTTGATAACGCTTTATCATCAGTACTGTAAAATCCTATTTTACGGTAGGAAAAAAAAGAGCGTTGTGACTAGTAAAGAGTATTAGATATTCACAGCCTCAAGTCACAGTGTGTATAAATCAGAATTGCAATTGCTTACTTTTCCGGTAAGGAGAGTTTTTGAGTATCATGGCATAAAATAAAATATGCATTTATTTTTGAATAGCAATGAAAAATATGAATAGTACTTTGTTTCTTTTTACTTGGACAACCTGACATTCTTCTGAAAGGGCGATAACTACCGATCTCATCTTCTGTATGGCCCCTTGAAACTTTCAATATCTCCTCAAGTTTTGGTTGCACAAATGTAAAGTTCTTAGTGTTAGTAATATCTTTCAATGGAGATAATTTCCCTAAATATAAGTTAGGGGTCTTAGGGCCCGTATAAAAAGTTAAATTTTGCATTTTTTGACCCATTTTTATTTTTACGTCAAGCTTTAAATATCCTAAGTCTGCACCTCATTTCGAGCATTTTTGTAGTTGGAAGTAAGCGTTTTGGGCCGAAGAGTAGCGAAAAGGAAGGTCTTAAAGGTTGATCAGGAATGACTTGTGTATCACAATTCACAAACAAAAGTTACGATATGTATGAGGGTTCGCAAATATATATCAGTCGATATATATCATGATATATATCACAATATATATCAGATATTTATTTTGAAAATATGATATTTTGATATTTTCAATATTTATTTTTTCAACTATGGTATTTTCAATGTAAGCATTATATTAATCATACTAATGTTGTTCATTTATTATTAAAAATAACCAAAAGTTATGTACTGGGTCATTGGTCAGAAAAAAGGAAATGTCTTATGACTATGCAGAGACAGATGCATGTCTTTTATTTTTGAATCATATAACTGTATAAAAGCAGCTATTAGAAGAAAAAGGAGTAAAACAGCTAATGCTAAATGAACTCCATTAAAATTGATAGAAATGTAAAATGAAATATGGAATTTAAATAATAAAAGAAACCTTAATTTTAAGTCTAAATATTGTAATAATAATTAAATAGTGATTTTTGGATGCATTTACTATTTTAAAGACTTAAATTTGTGCTGATTGAAAATATCGGATATTTTGGAAAATATCATGATATTTTCGAACCCTGCGTACAAGCATGCTCCCTGTGCATAAGTGGATGTATAACTTGACCTGAATATGAGAAAAATATTATGTACGTTTTCCGGGGTCTGAAAACTTTCTTTCTTCTCGACAGTTCTCGCAGAACTGAATGCAGAGAGGGATGCTCTTCGGGCTCAGCTCGAAGAGCAAGAAAGGCACGAAGAAGAACGTCGTGAAAGACGAGAAAAGCGGGAACAAGAAAGGAAAGAAAGGCGGGAGGAAAAACTTAAAAACAGGCGGGAACACGAAAGGCAGGAGCCTGAACCTGGTAAGTTGCGACTAAAGCTTGACCGCAGATAGATGGCGGATGACCTTGAAGCAAGACATCATTTGTACCATTTGTAATAGGTAGAAGCTGGCAGAAAGTATCGAATAGTAAGCGTTATGGTCTCTCTAATCCTATCGATTCCAAAATTTTATCAGAAAACCTATTACAAATGATACGAATGTTTTTGCTTCAAGGTCATCCTCCTTTTCGTGGGCAAGCTATAACTCTTTGTTTTCATTAACATGTGAATGTACTCTGGTTTTTGTTTTGATGTTTATTTTTTATGCTTAATTTATTTTCCATGTATATATATATCAGGTTTGAGTTAAATCATGATATCAGTAATTGTAACAAAAGGTAAATAGATGTCACATTGTTCAAATTTTGTTTAAAAATATTTTTCTCACATAAGTAAAGTTTTTTCCGGAACAGGAAACTTATTCTAGATATGTTATAATTTTTATTTGAGTTTAACTGTAAGCTGTACGATTAATTGAAGTAATTAGTACAATAATTATTAGATAATATAAACTATGTGGTTTTTTTATTTTGTCATAGCAAAGTTATTCACAAAATGTGTGCTAAATTTACCTTGGAAAACGTCCCATACATAACTAGGTTCAAGTTGAAACTGAACAATATTCAACAACTTTTTGTTGGTGCCAAGTTCAACATTAAATAAATTATAGTCTTGTTTTCCGGAGAGTTTTTTGAAGTGGACCTGTTTGCTTTTGCACGGCACCTCCTCAATTGTCCTTTTTTCTTTGATGTTCGCTAAATGACATTTGTGTAGATAAACGTAGGGTAGCTCGATGCATGGGCCCCACTAGATGGAGCCGACTCTTTACGGGCCTTGACAATTTGACTTTTCTGTGCCAAACCGATCTTTCTTGTGATATGATCTGCTCTCGAAATTCTCGAAAAATGCAAACTTTCGGATGTCGCCCATTTTGACCGCAAGAGTAGCTGAACCCAATCCTGTGCATCCCCCAATCAATGACAACATAATGGAAAACAGGGATTGCAAGGAACCCTTTTGTTGCCACAGAGATGAGATTTTTCCTACTTTTTCTGTAGGCGTTTAAAGCTTTCCCCCCATTTTTTTTTTTGAACCTTTCAGGCCTCATAATGATCCTGATCTGAAAAGATTCCGATTTTTCCCAATTAATAGTTTTCAATAGAGATTTTTTCTCTAAATACAAGTCAGGGGGACCTAGCGCCCCTATAAAAAGTTAAATTTTGTATTTTCTGACTCATTTCTGTTTTTGCTTCAAATTTTCAATATCTTAACTCTGCATCTGATTTTGAACATTTGTGCAATTGGAAGTATGCATCTATGACTGCGAAAATAAAGGTCTTGCAGGTTAAAACAGAACACCCTGTATATCAGGATATATATCAGTAGATAATATTTAATTTTGAAAATATCATGATATTTTGATATTTTTAATTATTTTTTTTAAACTATGGTATAAAAAGTATATTAATCATAGTAATGTTGTTCATTTATTATTAAAAATAACCAAAAAAGTGATGTACTAAGTTTTTATGATGTATCATACATCATCAATATAACAAAGTAATATAATATATGTTCCATTTTTACTCGTATTTTATATTCATAAAATTATTAGAAATGTAACAATTTTAATTCATATTAAAAGTGCCGAATTAAATGTTAAACATTGCTCAGGAAATACAATATACTTAATATTATAAGATTAGTACAATCATAAATAAAATTTCTTATAACTAAAAAAGCACATAAATAAATAATAAAAATGAAGTATAATTTTTTTCTTTTGAACTTATGAACAGTTTTTTAAAGAATTTTTGAAAGCTATTAAGACAGCAACTTAAGAAAGCTTAATTTCCAGTCAGTCGTTTCAGCAAAAGCAGAAAGTATTAATTTGCAAAATAAAAAGTACAACAAGCTAGTGGGTTGGTTCTCCCAAAAGAATATGTTTTATATCAATAGTGCACCTTTGAGAAAAATATTAACAATGTTTTACTAATGCACAACCTGTCTTTTTAAAACGAATTGCTAATTGTAATCCTTTGATTTTTCTATTGTAAATCAACACTGTTGCTTTTTCTTGGATTCCAGGGTTCGTATGGGTCATAGAAATCCTGGAAAGTCACGGAAAAAATAAAGAAATTTTAGACCTGGAAAAGTCATGGAAAATTAATTTCATTATAAGTCATGGGAATTTATTTTAAGTCATGGAAAAATGTCTTGGGTAGTAAAAAAGTAATATAGCTGAAAGAGAGCTAGAAATATTGAGTGATTTAGTAATATTGCATATCAATTGAACGAACACGAAAACAAATCTTGAGTTTTGGAATCCAATTTCATCTGCTTCTGTAACAGCCGCTCGCCTCATTTTGTAATGTGATTTTACTACTGGGGCGTCCCTTATTTTGATTTCACCATTATTTTCAGCACTTCTTATGTTTTGTATTCTGTAGTAGTGGACTTGCACATTCTTGATTTTGCCACGCCCCCTCAAAAAGTGTAATTCAATTACATCCGAGTTAGTTTCAACTACTTGTAAAAAATTCAGTCTTAAATTTACCAGAGTTTATCTTAATATCTTGGATGCTTCAGAAAATGAAGACTTTAGTCAGGCAATAGAACATAGAAATAGGGAATTCTAATACTCTAAAACAGTTGTGCCCTACATACAGCTCGCAAAACTGATACTCGTGGCCAACTGAAATATCTGGTTTAGAAAAAGGAATTTACTGAAAAACGTGGCTTTATTTTAATGAACGCATATACTGTCAAGTTACATGGATGATTCAAAGCACTATTGACACCAAAGGAAAAAGTTATTCTGAATTAAATTTATTATTGGAAACTTAGTAATGACTCACTCAATTTTTATCCCATGCATTGCTATTCGGCCCTATTTATTAAATATTTGTTAGACATTTAAACATCAATGTATTGCATTCACTATATTTTTATTTTGCTTGACTTTGTATGATAAAGAAAATAAGAATAATTTATTAGTTTCCAGTGTGCACTGATATTTTTTCAGTCACAAGTAAATGCTCTAATGAGGTAGTGGCACTCGCGTAACAATTTTTCTAATGCCCGTTTCCGGAAATTGTCAAGTTTTACATTAAATAGTACTATTCTCTTCATGTAAATGGTCTTGGATAATTTTATGAAGGCCTGAAAAAGTCTTGAAAAAGTCATGGAATTTTTTTATCCAAATTGAGTATGAACCCTGGATTCTCTTTCTTTTTTTGCTGATAGAAGTAGAGTAATTGCTGGTTAAGGTTTGAAAATATTGTAATGGTTTGTTGAGTGTTGGTACAGCCACAGCATAAATTGTGAACTTTTCAAAGTTCACGTGTCTTCAGGTATGGTTTTGCGATAACCTATATTGGACGGGAGCTTGTATTTTGACGTGGTCAAAGCTCTAATTTCTAATTTGCCAATATACGTTGCTTAATTTCTGAACAACTGTGCCTGCTTGTGCCTTATGATGTTGATTTTCTTTTATCTGCTTTTAGCTCCCGTTTTGGAAAAGCTGCCCCGCAGTTTGAAGAGGTTGCTTTGGTACACAGGTATGTAAATAGCTAATTTTTTAAAAAATGTATAGCACATAGTACAGGGTGGTGACACATTGGGGAATTCAGGCAAATGTCAAGGAGCTTTATTTATCCGGGATAAATCAGGGAAATATCTGGGAATTTTGAAAAAATAACCAAAATTAAATATGATTAAATGAAGATTTTTTTTTTTTTGCAAAATTAAGAACCTGAATTTCCTACCCATTTTTAACGCCGGCACACAAAGCAAGGGGGGTATAAGTTGGAGGTGTGCAGTGCAAAACGTTAGACACGAAGCTTAAGGCACTGAAATAATATTTCATGTTTAAAGAATTTCGAGTTAAAAGATATGTATTATAATACACAGTTTATACTGTCCAGACCTTTGTGTGACTTCGCGTTAACAGATTTTTCCTGCTGAGCATTTTCGTGTTAAAAGTGTTTCTCTGGTTTATCTGTCTGTGTCCCTCTACCTCCTAAATGAATGGACAGATTTTGGAAAAAAAAAATTTTGTTTGAAAAGAGAGTTGATGAAGAGTCTTCTTAGCTATGTTGCGTCTTCGGATGACATTAATTAAAAAAGATATTTATTTAAAATCTCAAAAGTTTTTTCTATTTTTGTGGTGAAAACTAATATTGAAATAAAGTTTTTTCTGCATCTGAAAGAATGGGTTTGGAACTTTCATGTTACATAGAATTAAAATTATAACGTTTTTTAAAATCAGGGTTTTAAATACAGCTAAGCCTTCATTCGCGCAGAACGAAATTCTCTACTGGTGGACATGGAAATGAAAATTTTTTGGGATGGGGGGGGGGGGATTTAAAATTTTTATCTGTTACCAGTTTTTATTAGTTAAAAGAACATAAAATTAATGAGGTGTGAATATACTGTCACATATTTGTGAATCTTTTTTCCTCAACATAAAAATATTGAATATTAACTTATTAACCACAGGATGAACTTCCTAAGAATGCTTCTGTGTCTACTAGGTTTTTTTTAAAATGTATTTCCTTGTGTTTTCCTCCATGCTACATAAAACAAACAACCCTACACGCATAGAGGAAGCTGTTATTAATGCCTTAGTTTCCTTGCCTTTACTCTTTGTCTTGAAGTAATTACAGTACTGCAATCACAATTTCAAGAAGCATTATTTGTTTTTCAAATTATTACTGATAAAAACTTTTTTAATCAGTTGTTTTTAATAGTACATAAATATGTTTATTATTTATGTAAGTAAAACTACATTACTTCTATACTTTCGCTATTGGGGGCATTCTTCAAAAAGTGTAATTTTCAGTCACACGCCTTTTACAGTAAATACTTTAAAGGACAGTTCATTCATAATGTTTTTAATTTCATCAACAATATATCTATTTAAACCTGCCAGCAATTTTTTTAGCAATGCATTGTGAGAGTTTCAACGTCGACTTGTTGGCAGGCGATAACCTATATTGGATCGTTTTGAAAGGGCAAAGCTTTCAACTCTTAATTTGCCAACATTGGTTGCTTGATTTCTCTACCTGTTGCGACTTATAATTCTTATTTTCTTTTTTTTGCTTTCAGGTCCAGCTCCACAAAAGAAGCAGCGTACTGAAGAGGTTAAGATCCTTGCAGGTATGTAAATATTTATTTTCTTAAATGTGCAGTCAGGGTTCGAAAAATATCATGATATTTTCGAAAATATCAGATATTTTGATGTGCATAGGACATTTTGATATTCATCCAATATATTCATTCAGCACAAACTAAAGTCTTCAAAATAGTAAATACAACCTCAAATCACTCCTTAATTATTATTGCAATATGTACTACTTTTACATTTATATGATTCGGAAGTAAACCTAGTTGGTAGACAGCCATAAGGCATTTTTTTTCTACCAACTATTAATGTTTAATTAGGCACTTTAAATAAATATGAGTTAAAATTGTTACCTTTCTCATAATTTTATGAATATAAAATTAAAAGGAAATATCACATTACTTTGTTATATTAATGATGCAGTAATACATCATAAAAATATAGTACATACATTTTTGATTATGTTTAATAATAAATAAACAATATTACTATGATTTATATAAAATCGATATTGCAAATACCATAGTTGGAAAAATAGATATCGAAAATATCATGATATTTTCAAAATAATAAATATTGGATATATATCATGATATATATCGTTGAATATATATCGTGATATATATATATCGGCAAACCCTGTAGGTCACTGTCCCTTTTCTCAGCTTTCGCACTTATTCAGCAGAATTTTTCCGAAATAAATAAAAGATGGAATATTTGTCGGAAATATTTTCATCGACAGACAAATTTCTAATGTTCAGCTCAGTTCGGAACAAAAGGACCTATGGGAGTGTCTTCAATCTGTGGAATGCATTCCTAGTTCTCAGTTACGGAAAGATTCCGATTCAAACAAACTATTTTTGCTGAATTTCGTTTTTAGATATTAGAATTAAATCAAATGCTAAAAATATGTGCTTGACATACAGTCTCAGTCCCAAAGCAGAATGCTACTGAATCGTCGCAGAACAGATGCTTGAGCTGCAGAACAATTCTGTTCAAATGTGAGAGGAAAACTCTGAAGTTTTCTGTAGATTTCTGTGAAATATCTGCAGAAAAACTGCAGGTTTTTTGCAAATATCTTCCAACTTAAGACAGAAGTTTGCACAAATTCTGCAGATTGCTTCTTTAAATTGGAATTAAATCTAAAATTCTTGGAAATTACGATAATTTGGCAGGTAGCTCAGGAAAAATGTTGAATTTGATAAGCCGTTTGCAGGAACTTTAAACTTTGCTTTAAACTTTGAGAAATCTGGGGAATTTGTGCAAAATTCGATCTTGGGTTGGAAGATATTTGTAGCAAATCGGAAGTTTCTGCAGAAATTTCATATTCTAAATCTGAAAAGATTCTGATTTTTCTAGAGTTTTTATTTCCCACTTATCATTATTTTTCTGAATCGATCTTCATCCACTGCTATTTCCTCCATTATTTTTGAAACATGACAACATCGTAACACGTCCATTGTCGGAAATTGCGTGTCTTGTTCAATCCTTTTGCATCCTGAAAATATTTTAATTATTCCGAAGCTTTTGAAGTGTTTTGTTATACGCTACCGTAACTCGATTCATTTTATTTATTATTTTAGTCATTTATTTATTTATTAACATTATTTTAATTGCTCCTTCATGCCATGTAAAATTAACCAAAAAAAATGTAGTTTGACACCTAGGTTTGTATTTTCATAACATTTTGTATCTTTACTCTTTCTATGCCTTTTAGAATATGTATAAAATATTTTTGGAGAATCTCGATCGGTTTAGGTTCCACAGAAATACGTAGCAACAATGAAGCTTTAAGGACCCCCCCCCCTCCTGTATGAAACAATTTTGATTTAGGGCTCCCGATTTGTGCAAAAGGTCATGATGGTAAATCAAAAGCATGCACACTAGGGTGTCCCATAAAAAAATGAAAGTAGATTTTTCAAGTCAAAAACCCTCCGATATTTTTCCTCTTATGTCGAAGCAATTGCGAAAAAAAAAGTTTCATCCAATTTGAACGATGGCAACTTGTGTGCCGACCTGCGCCTGAAAGTGTAAGCAAGCACTTGTATGACGGGCCACATAAAAAAAAAAAAACTTTTTTAGTACATGGTTCATACGCATCTTTATAAGTCCTTACTTTTATATTTTGCCTTAGAAGTGCTTAAAAGTCCTTCTTTTAATGCCCCAAATCCTTATTTTTACCCTGCATTATTTAAAAAATATCAGATTCTCATTTTTCTAACATAGCACTTTCGACTCACGTTATCACCCAAACTGTGGAGGACAAGCAGCGGTATTTTAACGAACTTAATTTCCCCTCAGAGTCGATCTCTGGAGCTGCAGGGCAAGATTGCAGTTGCTGGTGGAATGTCAAGTGGTTGCAAGTGCTCTATTTTATTAACCCCAAACCACGTTCAGGGCACTCTTGCTGAATGAAGGGGGGGGGGGGGCAATGTGACCCCCATTGCCCCCCCTAGGAATCCACAACTACCAAATCTGATACGATGGGTCTGTTTAAAAAAAAGCTGATACGAAAACTGAACTGCAATAGCAGATCAATCGCTGTTAAAACCCAAATTTCTCGGTGCGTCCTTGATGAATTTATTAAATTGTCTGGGCCAGTTAATGACGTACAAATGACCAAAGAAATGAGGAACAAAGGAAAAGATTAAAACAAAATAATAAAACATTTTAGAGGAGGAAGTAAGTTTTTAAAAAGGAAGAAAATGTTTCTCCAAAAAGACGTAAAGGAAACCGATGCAAAAGCAAATCATTTGGCAGATGAGGCTCAAAAATCAAAGGACATTAACTTGCTCATTGAATCACGTGAACTATGGAAAACACTAACTCAAAAAGAAAAGAAATAAATTCCTTGGATGTATAATTAAAGGAAAAATGTTCAGAATTAGGGATATTTAATCTGATTGCTAGTTTTTGATTTTTTTCCCCCTTTGATTTTATTATGTCACATTTTTAGGGATTTTTGTTATTTTTATTGTATCTTTTATGTTCTATATTGTTCATTATCGTCTAATAGATTGAATTTAACAATATGTGCACCAATTTACTGAATTTTATTCAGAGATCCTTATGTTTTGGTCTATACAAGTCCTTAAAAGGCCTTACTTTTGTTTTAAAAAAGTGTGTATGAACCCTGTATTGATTACTACCCAATCACTTCAGAAATAATTAATATGGAAAGATATTCCTATTAGCTTTAAAACTACCACCACCTTTCATTTAAATAGCAACTCACAGGGGTAACGCCCCCCCCTGCAAGTTCAATAGCGTTAAATCAGCCCCCTGCTTAAATTTTCCTCAACCCTCTTTTCCTTTTTTATTTTTTAGCTCCACTTATTTTATTAGAAAAGTTTGGTTGCCAGTTGCATACACACATTTACACATACAAAATAAATGAATTGTAGATGGAATTAAATTAAAAAATACAAATGTGTTTCATGTGTATTTCTCTACATTAATCTCACTGACAAACTTTACGAACGATGGTTCACTCCGGCATTAGACTATCCATTTATACTGGTGTCGTATTTTTAGAACTGAAATCAAGGGAAATGTAATAATAATTTGAATTTTGACATGTTGAATTCAAATTATGTTTTTCGCAATCACGAGTGTGTGTATGTAGGCGTGTGTGTTTGTGTGTGTGTGTGGGGGGGGTACGTGTGTTGTGTGTAGGGGTATGTGTATGTGTGTGTAGGCATGTGTGTTTGTGTCTGTGTGCAGTCATACGTGTGGTGAGTAGTTGTGTGTATGAATATGTGTGCATGTCGGGGGGGGGGGATATGCGTATCTGTGTGTAGGCATGTGTGTTTGTGTCTGTGTGCAGGCATGAGTGTGTTGGTAGTTGTGTGTATGTTTTTGTGTGTATGTGTAGGTGTCTGTATGTATGCATGTATGTGTGTATGTTTTTATGTGTGTATGTGTGCAGGCATGAGTGGGTGGGTAGTTGTCTGTGTGTGTATGTGTGTGTTTATGTGTAAGTGTCTGTGTGTATGTGTGTGTATGTGTTTGTGTGTGTGCGTGTGTGTGTGTAGTTGTGTATGTATGCACTTGTGTGTAGAAAATGGAGGCAACACGGAGACGGCTTTCGCAAGAGGAGCCGCATCGGGAGGAGCCGGTCGACGGTGATGGTGCGGCGGGAGGCAGTGGGAAAATAAAATGATGGGACACCAAAACAGTCAAGTGAGAACAATAAGCAATCGTGATTGCTCAATAATTTGAGTTAAAAATAACACCAGTGACCACCAAAATCCCCCCCACCCAGCCTGACAGCTCAGCTGTCGTGGAAACTGAATTCTGATGATTTTCCTTCTCTCCCACAGATGATGCCCTGGATGCCCCCTCCTCATCAGCAATCCCCCAGACGGCACACCGCGGACGGCGGCCCTCTTCCTCATCCTCCTCCACCTCCTCCTTGGAGCCACAGGAGGACATCAACATGGATGCCGTCGACATAGACTTCACCGCCCAGGACAACGCACGCCCCTCGGACGTCATCCCCCCGCCTGCCACGAGTCGTCCTGTTGCGGCGAGTGATGGGGACGTGGCAGCGAAGCGGCGGCGCCGCACCGTATTGCCACCGGCGCCCTGCTTGCCTCCCCGGCGAGTGGTGCACCCGGTCGAGCGGTACGAGGCGCCGACCAATTCGCTGCCTCGCCCCCGTCGCCTGCCGCCCCCAAGCAGGCGTCCGCGACAGCGGGCTGCCACCTACCGCCGCCACTGAGCAGGTGAGTGACGTTCGCCCGCCTCACGGGGGATCCCTTCGATCGATCCGGTGACTCTTCCAGCATTTGGTCCGGACGGGGGAAAGGGGGGGCATTTGGTCTGATTGTGGGGACATTCGGTCCGGACGGGGGGGATGGGCTTTCCGGATCGACCCGGATCAAAAAATGTTGGCACACGCGCTAACGGTAGCATACGGATACTTTAGCACGCTATTGCAACTAAGGATTCCAATTTCGTACTTTAAAAAAATACATCGACATTCTCTCGATTTTCCGCCACGGGCTTGTTTTGTTTTGCAACGTGCTTTTGGAGGAGTGGCTTTTTAGACTCTCGCCGTTTGACTTTTTTTTAAGTGGTAAACTCTGTTATTTCTAACTCACTGCATTGCAGACCGTGGAGTTGCTCGCTATTCTGCCTGATTTTTCGAAATAATCGTCTCCAATTGAAATTTTAGCCTTTTCTCTTGCTATTTTTGATTATCCTTTCGTTTTTTTTTTTCATTAGCAGTTTTTTTTTTTTTGCAAACTTTACACGCATAAGTGAAAATTATCTACGCTCTTAAAATGTCTTCAAGTTGAATCTGAATCATCGATTTAAAGTGATTGCTGATGAGATGAAATGTTTACACCACAACAGAGGGCATGAAAAGGGAATTTTAGAAAGAATAGGGGTGAAATTTCAAGCTGGTTTGAAACATCGATGGGCAACCGTTCCTGCAGTTTTAACAATAGACTTGAGGAATTACAAAATTCCAATGTCATTCAATACAACATTCGCTAGAATGGAAATGGGGGGGGGGGGGGAGAGAAAGTAAACGAGAAAAATAACGGCAGCACGAGTTTGCGAAAAATCCTGCTGCTCGTGCAAAGAGGGTAAGTTCGCAAATTAACCCACGATATTTGAGGTCTTAAAACGTTTATATCTTGGACAATCTAAGAGGGGGGGGGGGGCTACTCAAGGGCTGCAGTATAAAATATTGAAAAACTGAATTGAAAACCATTTTTGAAGCTAGGAGTGCTTCAAGATTTCTCCTCCGCAAACTCTTAAAAATTTAAAAGTCAAATGTTTAGGCTGTCTTTAATGATGTAAAAGTGGGAAGGGGAAGGTTTAAAAAAATAGAAAACTGGAGTATTAAAAATACTAATTTAAGCAATTTTTGGTGAATTTATGAGAGATGGTTTTGGTGTTCTAACATGAAAATGTTGTGGCTGATGTGTTAAAAACTCTTTGAGACTATACTTAAATGGACCTAAGAGAAAGGGAATTTGGGACCCTCTCCCGAAAAGTGTTTGTAATTGAAGTCATAAAACTTTCAGGTTGTCTTTAGTAATGTCAAGAGGGGGGGGGGAGGCTCTCTTTAGGCGAAATTCTGAAAGTGGAGTCTTAAAAGTGCAACTTTAGACCGTCTTGAGGTTCGGAAATTCCCCGAAAATTATTCAAAGCTGAAGTATTCAGAACCATGGGCGCCCATATGCAAAATTTAAATGGCTTCTCAGATATTTTACCCATGGTTTAGCAGGATATTTTCCCCGTTATTAAAATTTGATATTTTTAATAACCTATTCATTATAGGCTGAAGAAGAAATGTTTTTCAGTTTTACAAAGAAAAAAGTACTAAAAGCAAGAAAGTTCTAATTTTAAAGGGGGGGGGGATTTGAGCCCCCACTTGCCCCCTGTTTGGGTGCCCTTGTTCAGAATTCAGCTTTAGGTCATCTTTGGAAGCCTTAATAAGGGGGAATTCGAAGGCTTTCTCTCAATAAATTTTGGAACTTAAATTCTTAAAACTTCGGTGATGAAAAGGGGGAACCGCAGATTTAAGTCAAATTTAGTGAACTTAGGGGAAAGAGTTCGGGTGCTCTCTCCCCCGAAAATTTCACCATGCTGAAGTATTGAAAGACTATTTTGGCTGTTTTTGAGTGAGTTAAGAGTTGGGGAATTCAGGGGGGGGGGGGTCTTTCTCGAAACATTTTCGAAATTGAAGTCTTAAAATTTTGGGGAGTTGCTCTTTCAATAGAAAAATAATTCTCAAACACAAACTTACATTGCCTTTATTAAACACAATGAGAGGAGGAGGGGGGGGGGGGTATTCCGTCGCGTAGCCCGAAATATTTCCGTTTCTAAAATTTTAAGAACTCTGTTTTGGGCTATCTTTGGATGATTTAAGGGGGAAGGGTGTAGGAAGGTTCTTTCAAAAAGTTTCCAAAATTAAAGTATTACAACTTTTAGGCTGTCATAAGTCATGTTTATAGGTAAGAGGGGTACTATTCCTACAAAACAATTTAGAAACTGAAGCCTTAAAAATTGAAATTTAGGACATTTGTGGTGAACTCAGAGGAAGGGTTTCGGGAGTTCTCTTCCGAAAATGTTTTGATGCTGAAAATTTAAAGCGCTACTTTAGGCTATATTTGAGTGCCTGAAGAGGGATGTGATTAGGGAACCCTGCCTGGGGTTAGGATTCAATTCCCCTATTTCTTTTTTTAATTAATGAATATTGGAAAGGATACCTTGTTTAAAAAATATATCAACTTCACTGAAGCGATTTTTTATTGCTGATTTTACCACCTGCTATCTTATGAAAGAATTCTTTTTCAAATGAAGACTGAGTGGGGGAATATCATTAGTCGGCCATACCCTTCCCCCCACCTTTCCTTCATTTCTGGTTTGTTGGCTTTACTTTATGTAGACATTCCGATCAGAACTGATTTATGTTGCAAAATAACTACCTTATGTCCTAAGCGATTTTATTGCTACAATAAAAATGTTTACGATCGGCAAAAACTAATGGTGCGGCGCTGCCAACGCTTTTACCCCTAACATTATCCAACATCGTCTAAAATTGCGTTTCTGGAACTTCAATTTTGAAATATGTTTGAAGACTGGAGGAGGGTTCCTGAACTCCATCCCTTCCATAGTGCATTCAAAAAGTGTATAAACGTTATGAAAGATGGAGTACAATTTCATTTTTAAAACTTTGGTTTCTGGGAGGGCCCAGAGCACCGTCTCCCCTTTCTCTAATATTTTTGAAGGCTGCTCAATATTGTTATTTTGGAACTAACAGTTTGAAATAATTGATGAAAGAGTCCCTGAACCCCTCCTTTCCCAAAACTTTACAGAAATGGCATACCATGGCGTTTTTTGAACTTCAATTTCAAAAAATTTCTGAGGAGAGTCCCCCAGACCCCCCCCCCCTCCACTCATTGCCGGATTTTAGATTTTTTGGAATTATGATGTCAAAACGCTTAAATATTACAATTTAAAGGCTTAAAATTTAAATCAAACACAGATTCCAAAACTGGCATTGTTAAAATCTACAACATTAATACACATAAATTTTTCCTTAAGCCTGCATACGGGCGGGGGGGGGGGGGGAGCTGAAAATGTTTTCCGTCTTGAACACATCACCAAACTTGCACCCATGCTTATAACTTTTTAAGTATGTTTAACTTTATACAATTCTGTGAATCTAATTTATTTATTTTTTTTTTACATTGTATTGTGAAACACAATTTTCAGTTTCATAATTTGTTACGCTGCATTAGCTTAATAATTAATTTGATACAGGGTGGCGACAGATCAGGGAAATCAGGGAGATCAGGGAAAAGTCAGGGAACTTTATTAATCAGGGAAAAGTCAGGGAAATATCAGGGAATTTCGAAAAAATAGCAAAAAATCAGGGAAAATTGATTTCATGAAGAAAAAAAATTTTTTTTTTTGCTTTACAAAATTAAGTACTCTAATTCCCTATGCATTTTCCGCCAATTATCTGTTCAAAAAAAAAGTAAAATTAATGAGGCGCGATTATACACTGCCGCATATTTGTGCATCTTTTTTCCACAACATCAAAGTATTGAATCTTACTTATTAACCACAGGATGAACTTCCTAAGATTGCTTCTGTGTCTGTTCGGTTGTTTATTTTACCTAGCTTAAAATTTCCTTTCACGCTTTCAATGCTACTTAAAATAAACAACCATACAGGCAAAGAGGAAGCATTCATTAATGCCTTAGCTCTTTTGCCTTTATTCCATTGTCTCAAAGTAATTAGCGTACTGTAATCTCGATTTCAAGAAGAAATCTTTGGTTTTTGAATTCATACTGATAAAAGCTTAAAAGTTATTACTTCTACGCATTTTTAATTTAATTGCTAAAATTGAACTTTCAATCAAAAAAAAAAAAAAAACTTTGCTTTTTGCTGTTATATTATTTGTTGTCGCCGCAGATTATAAATGTTTTCTTTTCGTCAGACTTAAATGATTCTTTTATTTTATAACCAAGTTGTATTCTTCTATTATATATTTTGAAATTAACTAATTGCTTTCTTTTTTCTGGGTTTTTTTCTTGCATTTCAAAGTTGTTTGTTACAAAAGCAATCCAAACTTTTTTTTTTCGTTACGTACTGAAATTATTTGAAATAGAGTTAACTTGTGTACTTAAGTAAATATCTTTATTTTTTTTATTGCCAAAATGCTGTATTCCTTCATTAAAACTTATGTTCTTAGAGAAACACGCTCCCTATGAATGGATGTCAAATGGTTTCATCTGTTTTACATAAATATGTCAATTAGTTATATAAGAATAACTACATCACTTTTATTTTTTCACTATTCTTATAACAATTATGATACTGTTTGAAAATTTTGTTCAAAATAATTTCAATTACTTTTTAGTTATATCATAAAACACATATGTTTTAAGAGTGATTTTAATAGTTTCTTAAAATTCTTATGCTAAGTGGTTTCTGGAAGTAAAATATTTCTTTTTTTTTTAAATTCTCTATAAATTTTCCATGTAGAAAAATTTTATATACTGTTTTGTAGGGGTTCTTTTTCCAAAAATATTGACTTCATATGTTTTTCTTTTAAACCATTTTATTAAAAAAGTAGCATTTTTAAAAAATATATCTTTAGTTCATCAACTTTTCACAACTTAAAATGTTTAAAACACTGCATTTTATACAAACATACAATGGATTTCAAGTAGAGCAAAGAAAGGAAACCATTATCATTGGTAACGGAAATCAGGGAAATTTGGTGAACTTAATCAGGGAAATCAGGGAAAAGTCAGGGAACTTTTTTTCACAGTTCCTGTCGCCACCCTGTGATATTTATGAATGCGTCTCTATTATGATTCAACTTTTCAATTTGTCTGATAATCTGCCTTTCTGTTAGTATTTGTTAAGCAAGATTATTTAACAACAAATAATGTATAAAAATGACATTTTGGTATTTTGTTTAGTTTCAAAGATATTTTATACATTTTCTTTGCTTCTATTTGCAAGAAATAACACTGCATTTCTTATACAATAATAGGTATAGGAAATATATTTTCTACTTTTCGATATTCCAATAGTTTTATCTGAATTATGTGATTAATATTTATAAAAGATACTCGAAATCGTATTTCCCCCCGGAATATATATATTCTGTATCTCAAACAAAATCATTTTCTTTTACTCAAGGTCAATGGTTATTTTTCTCAGTTGCAGATGAAGATATATTATTTAATTTTTAACATAATAATGATAATAATGTATCAATGCAAAGTAATTAACAATTTTGTAAAATTTTTGCTTTCAGGAGTTGAGGAGTTTTTATTATATGCTCAACAAAAATTTGTCAGAGGTGTTACACTGAATCCAGTATCTATTGGTTTCACTGATGCTATGATTCCTATAGTCAGCAAAAGTGCCAGATTTGTGGGTCTTGACTATGATGCCGAACAAGGTTTAATTTATTATTCTGATGTCATCTTGGATGTCATTTATCGAATCAAAGTTGATGGAACTGGTAAGCATGAAAAAATCTTAACTTATATCCTGTTTACATTTTTTGTATTGTTGGAACTGTCAGTTACAATTTTAGATTTCTTGCTTTTAAGTGTTGTATTGTTTTGACTACTAAGTTTTTTAGGTAGGAATAGGTAGAATCTGCCAGAAAGCACCAAATAGTAAGAGGCATGGTCTCACTAATCCTATCTATTCCAAAATGATAACAAACAACCTATTACAAATGATAGTTTTGCTTCAAGATCAACCGCCTTCTTTTCGTGGTCAAGCTTTGATTATAATATAATTAAGACTGAAAATGGAATGTTTATAACCTGATAAAGCTTTTCAAATTAGCATTAGCCCTTAATTTAATAAGCATTAATGAAACACTATATTGTACAGTCAAAAAAAATTTTTTAGCAGAAAATAAATAAATAAATAAAATAAGAATTGATTAATTTAAAGGTGTTTATTGATTTTCAAATGTTTCTAAAATAAATTTTCCTCAATAACTCTAAATTTAATGATTGTTATTTTTGCATTACACATTCACTGCTTTATAAATTCTTATAAAATTTATTCGTATAAAATAAATGCTGCTGATTTTGTTTGAACATTTTTTTGAATTAAAATAAAACGTTTTTGTTATTTTGCAAAAATTAAATGATATACTGCTAACAATAAATAACTTTAAAATACAAAAAAAATCAAGAAACCTCTTTTTTTCTCTCACTTCATGTCCTTAAAATTCATTTTTATATTTATTTTTTGTTGAATGTAGGTCAAACCAATGTGTTGGCATCACAGAATGAAGGTGTTGAAGGCTTGGCCTTGGACTGGGTGTCAAAAAATTTGTATTACATTGACAACAGAAAAGGAACTTTAAATGTTATTAATACCAACAACTTCCAGTACAGACGTACCCTTCTTAGAAATTTGAAGCGTCCAAGAGCTATTGTTGTGCATCCTAACAAGGGGTATGTTGGAATTGATTATTCTTTTAAATAAAATTTCAACTAACTAAACAGTTAATCATAATATTTATAAGAAGCAATCGAAAACTTTGTGCAATAAAATAAGTAAAAATATATGACAACTTGTATTTATGTACAAATAAAATCAAATAAAAAGAGTTAAAAAAAACTCTGCAGACAGCTGTTTCAGGGTTATAAAACCAAACCCCTTCATCAGTGCATAAAAGAACGATGGAACACAAAGACAAGTGAGGGACAAGTGAACGAGAAACAGTAAGACGAGGATAAGTAAATAGGCTGGAAGTCACAGGAACCGGAAACGTTACCTCAGCAGAAAACAGTAAGGACATCTGTACCTAGGAAAATTATCATAGGACAAAAAAAAAAAGAAAAAAATTTTAATTTATTTTAAACCCTGTTCAGGAATTTGACAGGTGGGGGATTTATAGTATTTCCTGTCAGTGTGGATAGGTATATATAGGACAGACTAGATGTGCTCTCAATTTCTGTATTAAATACAAAGAACATGAAAATTGTGTCAGAAAACAGGATTTTAAACATTCCTCCATCGCCCAACATTGTTGGTCCTGCAATCATAATTTCGATTTTTCTTCCACCAGATTTATCCATGGTTCCACATAAGATTTAAATTTTTGGGAATCTTACTGCATCTGGAAAAATTCTACTTTATTAGTGAATGATTTGTCGAACACGCCACCTTTCCCTACAGTTTGGAAACCTTTTTTTTTGTGTAATTAAAGAAAAAAATATATAAAATATTTCCTTTAAATTGATTTTATTTCTACGTTTATACATGTTGTCATATATTTTTAATTATTTAATCATAAGATTAAAGTATTTAAAGTCAGATTTTTTTGGGGAGGAGGAGAGAGGTTGCAAAATAAAAAGAAGATAGAAAGTGAATTTTGAACAGCTCTGTTTTTAAAACTAGAAAAAGATAGGAACTACAGTAGAAACTTTTTATAAGTTTGAAATTGAGAAACATGTTGTGTACCTGTGTTACAACAAATCGTGGGAAATTGAAAATTTTCAAAACCAAATGTAATTTTAACGACAACATTACGGTGAAATACAAATAGACAGTACATTAATATTTGCACTAATTTTATTAAACTGACATAGTGTAAAACTGAACATAGAACATTTCAATAAATTACATCTAAATACACTACTGAAAAGTAAGTATAGCCTAAAGAAAGTAGGACATTTTATTTTTGTAAAGGTAGTGTTAGTTTTCTTGTAACATAATGAGCTTGGAATATAAAATAAAATGATTGCATTGTGATAAAACTACATAGATTTCTCATATGAAAGAAGAAAAGGTTTTTAAATATAATTCTTAGATTGCTATGAAATATATTCAATATGCCACCATATCTTGCAAAGAGATGACTTCAGTGATATACCAAGGCATAGAAAAACCAGGATTATATAATTTATTAAAACTTGAAGCAGATTTAAATGCTAACTAGATCTGCATTGCAAAAAGACCCTTGTTTAATGTATGTTGTTGGTTGTCTTTTTATTTGTTTGCTACAATTTTTCGACTCCCCTTTTTGTTTGTGTAACCTAAAACTAAATAATCGTCACAGTTCAAGAAATGTTCTTTGTAATTGCAATAAAAGCAAAGTGTTTGTAAGTTAAAATTAAATTAATTTAAAGAATTGAAAATGTAATAGTAGAAAATACCTTCAATTATTTAGTAATTTTCACCAAGTAATTTATTTTCTTAAAAATATTTTAATATCTTTCTTCTTTTTCTTTTAAAGTTAGTGTCATGTTTATATATTTATCAATTTTTTAACTTTCTATATATTTGTTACTTAAATGTAAACAAATGCAGTGATTGTCTTCTGTATTTTTAGAAGGTATGGATACATCAATTCCATTATCCTTTTTTCTTCCTATTTTTAGATATGTGTTTTATTCTGAATGGGACAGACCAGCCAACATCAGCAGGGCCTACTTAGATGGATCAAATCTCATGGTTTTCCGAGGCGTCTTGCTCGGCTGGCCGAATGGTTTAGCCATCGACTACCAAAAAGACCGACTTTACTGGTGTGATGCACTTCTTGATCACATCCAACATGCTAATCTGGATTTGACTGATGTTCAAACAATCGGCTCTCCTCGAATTAAACATCCATTTTCTCTCGTGATTCACAATGGTAAGAAAATTTGCAAATAGTTTTTTGTCATGCCTTTTACTTTTCAAAGTTCCTTTGATTAGTTTAATGTGTTTGTTTCAATATTTACTTTTCAAAGTGCATCAAATATGTAAATAACATTGTATAGTTTCATATTGTAAAAATGATTTAAGTTTGATTTTTGGGAATGCTCTGAAATGTAATGAACACAAAATACTAAAAAAAATTTTTTTTTTATTTTATTTTTCTTCATTCTTTACAGAATTTTTATATGTGACTGACTGGAGGCCTGATGCAATTCTCAGAATGGATAAAGAGAGCGGCGCTGGAGAAATAATTGTTGCAAGTGTTGAAGAAGGCAGCAGGCTGTATGGAATAAAAGTATTGAGCCGAGATAATCAAAAAATTGACAGTAAGTTTCAAGTTTTCTACTTTTGTAGAAAACTTGACAGTAAGTTTTTTGTACTTTGACTGTAAAAAGTACTTTCTGTACTTGGACAGTACGTTTTAGTATTCTACTTTTGAATGTAATTAAAAAAGAGCTTTTCAGAAAATTCCTATTAAAATACAAGGAATGTTTGTGAGATGAAATGAGTTTGTTTGCTAGAGACTATTTTTTATGCTTCTATACCTTAACATTTTTTAAATGTTTTTTTTAAAAGGAGATTTGTTTAAATTGCGACAGAATGTAGTTATATTGTAATTAAGTACTATTTCAGGATTTTTGTTCATGCTGAATTGATTAATTAATCAGTTCTAACCAATTAATAATTTGCACTTGCAGATCGTCATCCTTGCCGGAATAACAATGGCTATTGCCAAAAGTTTTGCTTCCCTGTTCCATCCAACAACAGCCAAGGACCGGATCTCGCTGTCAAATGTGGTTGTCCATACGGTGAGCGTCTTGCCAGTGATAATCGAACCTGTCAGTCAGATCCACATGCTGAACCACCTGTTCAAGCCTGTCCTAATTCTTGGGATTTCACCTGTGACAATCAAAGGTGCATACCTAAGACATGGGTTTGTGATGGAGACGATGATTGCCTGGATAATTCTGATGAAATGCAAAATTGCACAAGTAAGTGTGATTGTTAAGTACTTTATTTGTTGAAGTAGAAGAGAAATGGTCTATGCATTTTAAATTTTGTTTATTTACCTATTCATTTAAATATATCCCCCCCCCTTTTTGGTTAGGCCTTATTTTTGATGCTACTATTGCAACTGTTGTAGAAAAAAAAATTCTTTTTTGCCACTATGAGCTTCTGAAGTTGCATGTCTTGGTTTTCTTCTGCTGGTACAATAAATATTGTGGAAACAATATTATTTCAATAAAACTTAGCAAAAATCAATACATTACCTAGTTTGGAATGAATTATATCATAAGTAGAAATAATTGTTCAATCTGTGTGATGAATTGTTAGTCATTACTAAAAACCTGTTATTATTAATACTAATCAGACCACAAAGTTAACTGGAGCAATAAGTACCTTAGATTTATTATCTTTCACATGTACCTTGAAAAGTTTCAGTTGCCCTCTGAGCTACTTATCCACTTAGTGAAAGATATTTTGTCTAATTTTCAAGTGTTACAAAATTTTGACCTGTTTTTTTATTTATTTATTTATTTATTTTTCAATAAAAACATTTAGGAAAATATAAATCTTTTAAAAAATGCCTGGATCTGGCAAATTTTTAGATTTTTTTTTTTTTTTCCACAACATGATTCTATTAGCTGTGTGTCATTTAGAGTAAGCATATGGACATCTTCCTTTTAGCCTCTCTTCCCTTCTGTTTTAACCTTTTTCTGGCTGGTGATTGTTGGTGGAAGCTCCTGATCGCCATGCTACTGATTGCTGTTTTTGAGTTTTGGGCTTTGTCTTAGATAATTGGAAGTATTAATTCATGTTAGTAAACTTATCAAATCAGTATACTCATAAGTATTAGAAATAGCATAAAATTTTACGAAATATGCTATCCTCATCGACTGCAAAATAAATTTTCAAGCTACATTGATTTGTTGCTCCATGACATTAAGAATTTACTCCATAGAAATGCGTAAAATAAAATCACTTAATTTTTATAAAACAATTTGCATTTAAATGTAATGTTCAAAAGTTTGCAATGTATTTCAAAAAATATTGTTCGGTAATTGAACTTTAATTTTTTAACAGAGACAACGTGCGGACCTCGTGAATTCGGCTGTGGTAGTGAGCGATGTATACCACTGTCCTTTAGATGTGACTCCGACAACGATTGTGGAGACCATTCTGATGAAATGGGATGTGGTATGTTACCAATTGATGTTGGGTGGTTTATTATTTTCATATGAAAATGTTTATTTGCCTAGGCAGAAAATGAACTATAATTGTGTGATTTAGCATTTGGAAACGTCTGTATTTTCTCTAAAAACCAGTTATTTGCTTTCAAAACAGCTTGAAACACTTAGTATAGATTTAATAGAGTTATCACTATTTTTTAAAATTATTTCATGAGCAGTACTGATAAATTATAATGTTATGTAATAATTTCTGAGATTGTTATTTCATCTATTGCATCTCTTTTTATTTGTACAAAAGAAAGAGTTTTATTCTATTTATTTATTTATTTATTGAATTTTCCCCATTTTTGAAATAGTTGAATAAAAAAAAATAGTTAAACTGAAAATTTTTGTCATAATGCTTATATTTTATGCTTGTATTGATAATCACAATCTTGTACAAACGGAAAAGGTGTACAGAACCTACTTATCAAATTGTTTGCACTAAAAAATCTTTTATATTTATAGATAAAATAAAAATTATATTTCTAAAATTGCAAGAGTATGTAAATGTTTTAGTATGCCTCTTTTTATTCTTAAAAGAAAGTGTTTCTGGTAACTGATATTAAAATGTGAAAATTATATGCAGAATTTGTCTTACTTGAAAAGTCATACAAGCTAGACTTGAAATAAATACCATAATGTCCTAAAGGGCTGTCTGTTTTTCAATTTCAAAATTCCATAAACCATTTTGTTTCTTATTTAATAACTAGCATAACTGCATTTTTGTTATTTTACAATAAGGTGAAAACTTTATTTTTAAGGAATTTATATTTGTATTATGTAGTAAATGTGACTAGTGAGATATTTTTGCTTTTTAGTTAATGTTACATGTAAAATATTTTCTCTTTGTAGTTACTGTAACATGTGAAATATTTGCTCTTTGTAGTTAATGTGACTTGCGAAGCTGCTGAATTCCCATGTGAGAATGGGAGGTGTATTCCTAAGTCTTGGAAGTGCGACTCTGAAAATGATTGTGGTGATGGATCTGATGAAGGAGATTTTTGTAGTAAGTGTTCCTTTTATTTATTAGTCTCTAAATCAGTCTGGTTATTTAGATTTTTTTTTCTTTTTAATGTTAAATTTGAGAAAAAAGATTATCTTTAAAATGTATTTTTTCCTCCTACAAAATGTAAAAGTCACAAGCAGAAATTTGTAATTATTATTATGTTTAGCTTTTTTAAAACCAGCCTGTTTTTTAGCCTTTTTATTTTTTTCTTTAAATACATTCTATATTTTCTTTATATGTTCTTCATGAAACACCAGTTGAAAAATAGCATGATATTCTGCATGATATTTATGACATTAAATATACCTAATTTTATTGTTTGCAATACATTAAAGCTATTTTAAATTATATGCACGGAAAATTATCTCTTGATTTTTTTTTTATTTGAGCTGTTTCAATATATTTTTTTTTTCAAATTCGTTCTTTTTGCAAAAAAATTAGAATCTTTATCCCCTGAAAATGTTTAATAAGATACCCTAATTATTTAATAATGTTTTGGTTTACTTATAGACCCTTACTAAACTTCTGGATAAAAAAGTTAATTAAATAAATTCAAAAAGTGTTTGTGTTTCATTTTTTCCCATTAGGATCTCACTTTAACCTGCCATTAAAAGATAAGTTTGAAGCATAAATTAATGAGAGCAAAAAGCATTATAAGTAAAAAGCATTTTCAAAATTTCATTATTATTATTATTATTATTATTATTATTATTATTTTAATTCTATTTCATAAAATAAGAAATATCTAAAAATTGAGTGATTTGATTTAGAGATGCATAAGTATCAATAATAAGTAACCAAGACATATAAACTTTATATTGTTTCTATTTTATGTTGTATAATAAAAATTACAGAGTTGAGAAACAAGGTTTATGCAACTTTTATTATATTTTGATATGGAATTATTCATAAAATCTTTGCTTACATGGCAAGCATAAGAGGCTTTAAAAAGAAAAGAAAATGAAAAAAACTAACTTTATTAAAAGTAAAGTATTTAGATTGTCTGTAAAAGAAATATTTTGAGAAATGGTGAAATGTTCAGCTTTTTGCTTAATCGTCTATTTTTATTGCTTGATCATTATTTATATGATATTTTAATTTCAAAGCTTAGCCAAGTTTATTTCTCATGACATTGTCCTGTGCGTTCACCTAATAATGTGTGAAAACATTCCAAATTTCTTTGTTATGACTATGTGTTTTATGTTTCAGCTGAAAAAACTTGTGCTTACTATCAGTTTACTTGTACTGGGTCTGGTCACTGCATACCTCAAAGCTGGGTTTGCGATGGAGACAACGATTGTTTCGATCAAGCTGATGAGCAGAGTTGTCCCCCAATATCTTGTACATCTACTCAGTTTCAGTGTGCAAACCAAAAGCAGTGTATACATGAGAGTTATCATTGCGATGGTGTATCAGACTGCCAAGATGCTTCAGATGAGCAGAATTGCCGTAAGCATGTTTTAATATTTTTTACTGATATCTTTTCTTTTTTTCCTTTTGTTTAAAGTTATTCTAATATTATCTTGGATGTATTGGATTCCTGCTGAAGTTTTTCAGGGTATTTTTTTGAGAGTGCTTACCTTGGTTGCCTTACTGAATCTGTCTATTTTAAGAAAGTAAATACATAAATAAAATTAAAGTAAACATACAATGGTTAATTATAAAATAAGGAGTATTCAAGCAACAGACTTGTTGCTTCAGTAAAGATTTGCATGCTGTAATTTTTATGTTTTCTGGAAACATTTTTTCTAGTGTTTACAGGTAAAAAGTTTTAGTGGAAATTAATTGCTATCCTTAACTGGAAATTGTTTGGAGGGGGGGGGGGGAGTGGAGGGGGAGAATTTCCAAAGCTATCAGTAGTGATACAATGTTGAGTGTTGAGTCGTCAATGTGTCTGAAAGGTAATGCATGCATGTTTAAAAACTCTTTTAAAAGTTGTTTCTAAGTCAGAAATTTTTAAAACTGTTTTAATTCTGCAACATGATTCAAAAAATGTACTGCATGATCATACAGAAATAATTATTGTTTATGGATTGTATATGTATTCATTTGTAGTAATATGATAAAAATTAAGAAGATTATCCATCAACACTTGATTTTAGAGTTAGTTGATGATAACTTTGAATTTTTTTTTCCCTAAAATCTAGGTGAAATTGAATGCCTGCTAAATCATTTTAAATGCAATAACACAAAATGTGTCTTCAAATCCTGGATATGTGATGGTGCTGATGATTGTGGTGATGGATCAGATGAGGATCATAGACATGCATGTGGTAAAAAGTTTTACTTAGTTTTATTTTAATTTAAATGTTTGCAGTAGCATTAAGCACACAGAAATCTTGCATGGTTTGTTTCCACTTTTATATCATTTAAGTAAAAACAGCAACAACTTTTTCTTACTCTGTCTGTTACCTTTATGGCATAGAACAGATGGTTATATTAAGTTTGAAAATGTTTGATAAAGTGGTTCTTTATTTCTGAAATAGGTCCAGCCCCTGAAAGCTGTCCAAGTGGCAAATGGGCTTGCCCCGAGGTTACGGGTCATTGTATACCCTTGACTAAGGTTTGCGATCAAACTTCAGATTGTCCGAATGATGCTGATGAAGGTCCTGGATGTAGTAAGAATAAAATTTTATTTTCCAGTGTTGAGTCAGTTTTAAGACTTGAAATTTACTCTCATTTCATAGAAACCTGAAAAAAATGTTGAAGACTTGAAACATTTTCACTCTTTAAAGAATATGGACTTAAAAAATAAAAATAAAAATCAATTGAAGATCTTTATTTTAAAATACTAAATTAAACTTTTTGAATTTTTTTCTGTTAAGCTGCTTAACCTGTTCTTTATTTAGAAAAAAAAACTATAAAGATAAATTTTAAAAAATCTCTATATCTATGTGTTTTGCTTATAAATAATCTATTGTAATTTTTTTTTTTTAATGAGCAATGTTCAGGAAACAAATAATATTCTTTACCTAACCCTCAAATGCCTGATTTTTTAAGACCCCCCTCCCTCCCCTTTTTTAGAATGTTCTTAAGCACTTATTTCTTGAAAATCAAAAGTGAAAAAGTTACTTAATTTTTCTTCCTTACATAGCCAATTTAAGCCATAACCAGATGTAATTTCTTTCAAGAAATAATTATTGTTAGTACGTTGTGATGTTCTTAATGTTTCACTTAGCTGCAAAACATTGCAGAATTATGTTGTGTTGATATCTTTGCAAAATCACTTAATGTTTCAATTTAAATCATACTTTGTTTCATAGCTGTGAAAACTTAATCTTCAAAAAATATGGGCTGCACTCATAATTGTTCCGAAACTCCCCCTGGTCCAATTTGCACCTGTACCCCTGGAAAAGTGTTGAATGATACGAAAACATGTGTAGGTAAGCTGTTGTATCTTAATTATAAATTTTGCTCTGTTGTATTGCCCTAATATAATAATTCATAGCTTCATAAATTTTAAGCCAAAAGGCGAACCCGAAAGAAAATTAGGGTAGGACTATTTGTAATAATTTGTTAAATTAAAAAGAGAAATAGAAATAGCTATATAATCCAGAAAAACGCTATGAAAGCAGCAATTATGATGTAATAAAATGCATATGATCCCTGCAATAGAAAGAAGTAAAAAGTGAAAAGTAATTATTTATTAATATTATTACAGTTCCATAAGAAAAGCTTTTAGTATCAAGTGATGCAATGGAGGATTTTTAACTTTTGTAATATCTATTTTGTTTTTAAAGAATATTTTCTTTCTTGGAAAAATTTTAGTGCTGAATTAATCCACTTTTTAGCTCAATGTATATTCTTTATTTTTTCTCTTCAGTAATTGTATTATATTTCTAACACCAGACATTTCGATTGTTATCTTTTAGAGAACAGAGTTTATTTTGATCTTATCTTCCCTTTCTCATTTTTTTCATTTTCATTCCTCCCTGAGAAGATTATAGTTTAATGATCTTTTTTTCTATCCTGAATTTATTTCTTTAAAATATTTTTCCTTCGGAATATGAATTTCATTAAATCAAAGGGTAATTTCATCAATTTATTTTGTCAAAAATAAGATCCTCGTAATGCTATCATTCTTGACATTTTAATTTTCTTTCATTTTGGACAAAAAACTAAAAAATCATTTTTCACTCAAAAACAAATTTCATGAAATAAAAATTTAATGAGTAAATATTTTGTATTGATGCATGATTTATATTCTGCTGTAAGTTTTGCCATTTTTTCTCAAGACAGAAGGAAATGTGACATTTGGAAAATATTTCATAAATATATGCTCTGTTTGGTGGCAAGATAGAATGAAAGTGAATAATGGGTTGCCAGAAAGTTGCCATTTTTGAAACTTTCTCTTTAAGAAAAAACTCAAGCCAATATTTGCCGTCTGCTTGGCACTGATTTGTTGATGTTGACGCCAAACACTGGGTCGTCACCACTGATTGGCATATTTCTTTCTTTATATTTATTCTATCTTTTCTGTGGATGCAATATAGATATGTTCTTTAGCCCTATTTCTGAAAAATTAGAATTCTCCATATCATTACTGAGATATTTTTCTTCCTTTCATTTAAAAAAAAAATATTGAAGAGTTGCAAGTATGAAACTTCACTTGATATAACATTGAAACATAGTAGAATTACTTCACTTGCTGAAAACTTGTTGCCTATAAATTAAAATATTATAATTGATTTTTATCTTCAGATTTTGATGAATGTGCAATGCCTGGACTTTGCAGTCAAGAGTGTATAAATACAAAAGGTTCATTCAAATGCCAATGTCAGGATGGTTATATTCTTACCGGTGATCGGCATAGTTGCAAAGCTTTAAGTAAGTTTGTATTCTTCAACATTGTATACTCCCGGAGCTTAATCTGAAAAAAAAGTCTTGATTTTTCATCACATGAAACTTTTATTTCAGATTGGAGCAGTGCATATCTGGTTATTTCGAATCGACGCTCTATATTGGTTGCTAACTTAAATACCACCACACTGGAAAGAGTCCTTGTGAGAGTTGAGAACGTGGTTGCTACAGCTTCAGAAATGGCCACTGGCACTATTTACTGGTCTGACATGGTGCTTAAGAAAATATTTCGTTTGAAGAAGGGAGGAGATCCTGAAGTGGTAAGAATAAAAATTATGCAACAGCAGTTTAAGGGTCACTCCACAGTATTTAGCTGTTAAAATGTCCCGTACATAAAGCTAAATTTTATAAGTGAAAAACTTATATGTTTAGAATCTTTTCAGTAAGAAAAACAGATAATAGGTATATGTATTATTTTTAATTCTCATTTGTATTTTTACAGTGAGAAAAATGTAAATATTTCGAAATTTAGTGTTATTTACAGGATATTTATCAGCCAAATACTGTGGAATAACCCTTAAACAGTTTCAAACCTCTTAACAAGGTGCCCCAAACTCAGAAGTTTTGAGAGGAGGAATGAAACTGAATTTTATTTAGTGATAAAATACAAACAAAGAAACATACTAAGATGAGAGTCATTAGACATCATTTCAAAATTCATTAAAAAAATAAAAATAAAACCTTGCAATTTTGCAATACTGTCACCAAATCTTACAAATCGTCAGTCAAAGTTCGCTTAATAAAAATTCTTTTTTTTTTGGGGGGGGGGGGGGAGAGGAGGTCAGAGTAACCTCTTGTGACCTCTCATCAGGGCTTGAAGATAGTGTAGCTTTTTTTAAACCTCCTAGTTAGATTTTTATTTACTTTTGCAATAAGCATTGAATATTGTAAAACAAAACTTCAATTTCTTTCATATATCTTCACTAAAAAATCTTGAATGCATTTCAACAGCTGAGATACCAGTACACTTAATGTTAGAAGACATATACTGATTTTTGCATGTTCACATTGTCCAATCCTACCAGATTTAGTCTTAAATTTATGATTTTTTCGTTATACTTCCAGTTCCTTTATGTTGTCCCTTAGGGATGATTGAGATAAGCGTGAAGTTAGTTTTAATGTCTAATAGCCTGTCATTTTAGGTTTTTGTTTCAAAAGTCAATTATTTTCAAATCAATGAGTAATAAAGTAAAATGAAACAATTAAGTATGAAAATGAAAGCAATATTGTCTTTCATGTAATTCTTCACTAGGTTGTTGGAAGTGGTTTGGATCTTGTTGAAGGACTTGCTGTAGATTGGATAGGAAAAAATCTCTACTGGGTAGACTCTCGTCTAAAGACTGTAGATGTTTCAACTTTGAATGGAGAACATCACATGGTTTTGTTAAATGAAAATATAAGCCAACCTAGAGGACTTTCGATCGATCCAAGTGAAGGGTAAATAGTCTATTCATTTTTTAAAAACATTGTGTAATTTACAAAAGCATAAATTAATATTTTGGTGTTTCAGGAAATGCAGTATGAGCATCAGTTATTTTGACTAAATATAACGTAAAAATAACTAAATGTAATATAAAAATGTTAATGCCCTTGCTTTTAAAGAAAAAAAAATTAAGGGCCCGTTGTGTACCCACTGCATTCAGAGAAAATTCTAAAATCTTTTTTTTTCTTTTGGAAATTACATTTGACAAAGAAGGAAAATGAAATGTAGTAAACTTGTTGCAATCAAAAATATTCGATTTCCATATGTGTATGTTAGAAGATTTTGTTTTTGCTGTTACAATTTTTGCAAATAGTTGCTTTTCCTCTGAATTAGTATTAATAAAACTTTGCTTTATATATATATATATATATATATATATATATATATATATATATATATATATATATATATATATATATATATATTACGCCTTATCCCACTTTTTTTTTTTTTTTTACAATCAATCATCTATACGAAAAATTCAAATTGGGGAGTTTGGTATTTCCTGCACTTTTGGTGCCGTCAAGCTTTTTACTGTAAATAATTGACTATATAAAATGTCTTTGTATATCAATTAGACAATGTAAAATTATATTAAAATGTGTCAATTTTTATTTCTTTACTGTTAAGTTAAAAAATCGAATTGGAAAAAATGTTCTAGTTTCCAACTTTCTTCAGAAAGTGTTATTCATGTTTTTTTTTTATATATTGCCCAGCATATTAGTTGCCCCCGCCCTCCTCCCGCCCCCTTTGTACCTTGTTTTTTATTCAAAATTTCTTGACATTACTGAATATGTTTAGTGTATTGTTTGCTTGTACAATCATCTCTTTTCCCCACAATAATGATTCGGTGTTATAAATTTCAGGGCACGTATAATGTTTTGGACAGATTGGGGTGAAAACCCAAGGCTTGAAAGTTGTGGAATGGATGGAACGCTCAGGAAAGTAATAGTGCACACAAAAATATTTTGGCCAAATGGACTCACCATCGATATTCCAAACAAACGTGTATATTTTGCAGATAGTAAATTGGACTACATCGATTTTTGCAACTATGATGGATCTGGGCGTCATCAAGTCTTAGCCAGAAATCATGTATGTAATCAAAAACTCATATTAATTTTCCAACGATGACACACATTTTATTGTCAGTAACAAAATATTGATCTTTGTTTTGGTTTCTTTTATAGTATCTTCTTCACCCTCATTCTCTCACTGTTTTCGAAGACACCTTGTACTGGACGGATAGACAACTCAACAGATTACTGTCATGTCATAAATTCAAAGGAACAAATCAGACTGGTATCACATCTAGTCAGCCAACCTCTTGGCATTCATGTTAGTCATCCCATTCTCCAACCACTATGTAAGCTACGCAGTGAAACAATTTAGTTCATTTTTTTAGAATTCCTGTTATATATAGTGAAAAAAGTTGTCCTGTCTTGCTCTTGGTTTTTTTTTTTCTGTAAGATGTAGATCATAACAAACTTATTGTTAAGACAAGTCTTTTTAGTATTTATGTACAATATTTATATCATTTTGTCTGAATTTTAATTTTTGAAATAAAAAAATCTTAATTAATCTTTTTCTAATTATTTTTAAAAACTGGGATTAATTTTATGATTTTTTTTTTTTTTTTTGTATTATGTAAAATAATAGGTAAAGCAAAATGGAGTGATAAATGTTGGGGGAGGGGTGGAGAGGCAAAATTGAATAAGTTTGTGAGTTGCTTGTTTCAGTGATGTTTAGTTTTCTGCAAATAATTATGTTTTGGAACTCCCCCCCCCCATAAAAATACCCCCTAAGCTTATAAAATAATAAAAAAGATAGGAATTGAAAATTTATGAATAAAACAGACATTTATTTGGAAATATACATGGAGAATTTGCACTTGTTTTATGGCTTACATTCAAAATTGCATTTAATAAAAAAAAAAAAAAAACTATGAGGTGAAATACACTTAGTCTTTTTCTTACCATGAGTAAGAATTTAGATTTAGAATCACAACTCACTCCAAAATAATTACTAATAATTTTATAGATGATAGCTGACTATTTGTTTGCCTTAACAACACATAAATTAATATTGAGATGTCTTTTTTTTATATTGTGTTGATGTTATTGTACAATTTGTGCTACTGGAAATCAAACCTTTAATGTTTAGCTAATTTTATTTTAATAAAGGTATTAGGTTCAATTCATCTGAAGTGTTTTTTTTTTGTGAGGGGGGGGGGGCGAAAGAATGTGAAGAAATTGGATTCGACTATGATTTAGAATTTGAAGCAATTGAATTAGATATTGATTTAGACTTTGAAGAAAGTGAAGTAGTGCACAAAGGAAAGAGGTTCTTGTGTTAATTATTTTTAAATTTTTGGTCAATGCAATATAGTTTTCTAAAGTAAAACTTGCAGTTATATATATTGCCCTGTTCTACAGTATTTTTGTAGTACGAGCTTCTAAAATTTCTGGACCAGGGTTACCAAACTGGGTGCCAGACCTAGGGTACTGTAAGAAGAGATGGGGGGGGGGATGCCAAAAGTGCCTATAGTATCAATATATCGGCATATAATAGAGATAGATATAGATGCAGTGGGAAAATTGTTATTCTTCAAAGGTTACCACAAGTCAAAAAAAAAAAAAAAAGGAAACCCCTGTTCTTGACGTTACATAAGTTTAAACATAAAAAAGTCAAAATACCTTTGATAATAATTAATTTTTCTATTTTTGCTTGTCACTTCTATACTTTGCGAATCTTGAATAATACATGAAAGAAAGACTTTCTATAGTTTGTATGAAGGAAATTTGCATATTTGTGTACTAACTGTACTCAATGTCTGTTGTGCATGCAATATAAATGTAAATTATTTTATTTAAGTGAAATTTTTTTTTAGCACAACAGAAGCAACTGTAATGAATTAACCATTTATGTTTTTAAAAAAAAAATGATTTTGCTCTCTCTTATAGCCATAAATCCATGTGAAAATGCAACTTGCAGTCATTTGTGTCCACTTTCGCCATCTCATTCTACTGGTTACACGTGCAAATGTCCTCCTGGCTTTGGTAGAGATACAAAAACAGCAGAAGGAAATTGTGTTCCTGGTAAGTACACATTTCTTAAGTATGTATTTCCCTGATAAAACCTGATTATTTGATCTTATTTGTTGTGTCCATGTTTGCTTTAAAAAATAAAAGTATAAAGTGGAAGAAACTTAACATACTTTGGTTGTTTAACATTTTTGCAACAACATGAAATCTATTACTTCACTTGGGGAGGAGTTAAAAATTATTTTTAATAATATTGTTTCCGTGCATTTTTTTAATTCTATATTTCTATAGATTTATTTTTCTTTGTATTTTTTTCATTTAGTATTATATTTAGTTTGTAATATCTTTTATTAATATGTGTGACAATTTAATAGCATGTAAATTATGCTTTCTTCTTACATGAAATACACCGCCAGCTCAGTCATTTCCAGCCGAGGACTGCAGTTTCGTGCTTATTAGCACTCATCAGCCCGGCATAGGAGTGACTGAGCTGGAGGTGAAAAACCTCTTAAGGAAGCAACTTATTGAATATACCATGCCTTGCCTTCAATTTTTGAGTTGAACCGAAGCATTGCTTCGGTCACTCGTCTGGTCTGTGCTAATTGTACATTAACTACCAGTTTGTTTGGCACTCTAGGCTTCCTTAAGACGTTTTCCACCTCCAGCTCATTCACATCCTATGCCGGGCAGATGAAGCACGAAACTGCAGTCCGCGGCTGGAATTGACTGAGCTGGCAGTGTGCATCATATATTTCTGCCTTAGCCCTGGCTATAGAGTGGTAACTTACTGAATATATTGCTTTCTTGTTATCTGACAAAGATCAAAAAAGAACATCAGACATCAAAATTGAACTATTCATTTGAAATCAAAACACTCTTGGATGGCCTAACACACAAAGTTGTCCGACTAGTATATGACCGCCGAGCTCAATTAAATTATGATAAAATATTTATGTCTGACTTTTCCCCTTGTTGTTTCATGCAGGACCGTTCATTATTTGTTTGTTGCCAATTTATTGTAACCATCAAATTTGCACCGCATGAAGGAAAAAGTTCTTCATTCAAAATATTTTGTATTGCAGTTGATACTCCATATCTAATGGTAATGAGAACCACACAGTTGGTGGACATGAGTTTGACTCTTGGTGACAAAATGACTGGCTATTTTACACCAGTGATTAGCATAGAAAATGGCTATGATTTTGACTATGACAAGAAAAAAGGACACATCTACTACATTCAATTGGAAGAAGATGACAAAGAGAATGCAAGTATTTTTAAATTTTATTTTATCATTAATTCTGTCTTCATTTATCTGTTTCATAAATGCAAAAAGCTTAAACATTTAACACATTTATTACATTTCAAAATAGCCACTGTCATTTTGTTTAATGATTTGATGAGGTATTGACAGTAAACTATTAAAAATGCTTTACTTCAAAATTATGATTTGCGACTTGAAGAACCATTAATCAGGTATTAATGAACAATTAAAATATAGCTGTAAAAAAGATTCCTAAATTTTTTTGTCTCTTGGACTACCTACTTATTTTTTAAAACAGTTTAAGTAGATTATTTCCTGAGGGTCATTCTAAAAGAATACATGTAAAGTAATGCCTTTATATTTGAACTTCAAAACTGAAACGAGGGTTTCACTCTTGCTATTCCAAACCAGTCAGGTTAAAGCAAAGCGTATGGAAAGGTCACACAATAATCGCCAAATATGACCTTAAAACAAAATTTTAATAATTTTTTATTTGTTTTTTATTTTTTCTGCTATCATGTATAATTCCCCATTCATATTCAACATTTCATGGCAAAGAAGTGTTCTGGCTACTAATATTAAATGTGCTACTTTTTACTAGTTGCAAGCACGAAGAATAGGAACTTACTGACACAAGTTTATGGAATATATTACTCTTTTTTTTTTTGTGAATACACTGAATTTAAGTTAAATCTGCAGGCCCGGATCTATAACTTTTGGGCCCCCCTGCAAAAATTCTGTTGGGCCCCTGCCCAGAGGCCAGCCATGTATCGTTGTAACGTTAATAAGTCTTAGTGCAAGTTTTTTTTTTTTCAATTCCTTGGGCCCTTAAGAGCATGGACACCTCTCCCTCCCCCACACTGCGGTGCCTGCGGGTACACAGATCCAGCCCTGTAAATCTGTTTTTATTGAACTTAAACTTTCAGCGCACACTTTTGTCAATGCAAGCTTACATTCACATGTGTTAGAATAATTATAAGTAAATGCTTTGTTCTTAATTTAATCACATGTATACATTTTCAGGGAACAATATACAGAGTATCATTAAGTGGAGGAAATCAAACCAAGTTTCTTGCAGATGGCTTTGTTGGGGCTCCCTATGTTCTGGCATTTGACTGGATCGGAAGAAACATTTATATTGGGAATCGAAAATCGTCAAATTTTGAAGTTGTTAAAGTAAGTGCAATAATGAGCTTGCCAGGTTGGATTATGAGTTTTTTAAAAATTATTGTTGATTTTGTTTTCAAATATATTATTAAGTAGAGCACTACTGGATTAAACCTTGGCATTTTAATTTGAACTTCACAAGCCTTGTAAAAAAAAAAGAGAGAGAAAGAAAGGAAGTAAAATTGCTCAGAAAAAAAAGAAGTGGGAGTATAATTGTCATGCGAATTTGTGAGCAAAAAATTTTATTTTGTATAAAACATTTATAAAATGAAAGTTACATGCATGGTTGTTAACACATATTCTGTTGTTGTATAAGGAGGAGGGAGTTGGAAAATAGTTCAGAGATAATGCATCTTAAAATCAGGAGTGCTCATCCTTCAAATTGCAATGCCACACTCTGCACCATGACCCCCTCCCCTCCCCCTGTTTAAATTCAGCAAACTGTTACATCTGAAACCAATATACCAATTCTGACTATTTATCTTGCTAAAAATAAGTTTTTACTTCAGTTCTTTTAATCTTCCCAAAGTGTGTGGTAATATATGGTTAATAAAAAATATTTATTTGCACATGGAAATAAATGAGCTGTTTGCTGATAATTTTTTTTTAAAAAGAAAATGGGAAATTTTTATTTAAAACTAGTTGTACATGATTGCAGATTTTCTTGTGATAACTTCTGTACTGTGGGGATTGAGTTAATTACAGTTAACTGGTATGTTTTTCAAGTCCAATTTGATCTCCAGGTAACTTAATCTCGCTTCATTCAGCAAACTCAGCCGGTGAGCTGAAATTTTGTTCACAGACCTTCTAAACAAACGGAAATTACTGTATATTTTTCACCAAATGGACTAAGGCACTGATTCACAAGTAATGAGGTGAATCAGACTGAGTGAAGCAATATTTTAGCCCCATGTTGGGAGTGGTGAAGTTTGAAATAATTTTGTGGAGTAAAATCAGAGATCCTTTTTATACACAGAGAAATGTGGATTGACAAGTAATACAGTTGCCTTTGTATGAGGGAAGAGAGAAGTCATTCACTGTGAATGGTTATGGAGGAAGCTATATAGCTATTAAAGCAATAAGTAATAAGAAAAAAAATTTAATATGTGTTTTTTTTGATAAGATCTAAGTTTGTACAATAATTAAAGGCAAGGAAGTTGCAATAGATTTATGTTGTAACACAGTGTAAACTGTAAATGTTAATATGTACATGTGCTTTCTTTTATGCATAAGAAAATGTTTCATTTAACTCAAATTCTAAAACAAAGATAAAACTAAGTAAATAAGTAGTAAATGAATAAATAAGAAGATAACTAATTTTCTTTTTATAGGTTGATGGTGAACAAGATTTCCGTCGAGTTATTTTGAGCAATGATGGTACAGAATTTGGTGTTGCTAAGCCAAAAGCTGTGGTATTAGATCCTGAAGGCGGGTAAATAAAATTTTTTATGTTCTGCCTTATTGCAATTGTAACCAGGTGTACTGTTTGAAAATAACCAGAAAAGCGTTTTCTCTGACTAAAATTGTATTTTAAACTCTTTCCAGGACATTATTTTGGTTGGATGAAGGCGGTGTAGGTGTTCCCATGAAGATTGCAGCAGTAAATATGGACGGTAATAATTCTCGCACTCTGCTGAAAGATGGGCTCAACAATTTAGAAGCACTGACTATAGATTTGTTTAATAAAAGACTTTATTGGAGTCAGAGATATGATGGAGGAGTAAGTCGTTTCATATTTAAACCTTTCCTGTATCATCATTATTAAAGCATAAAATTACAAGAGGGTTGCGTACACGTGTTTTGGGGTTGCAAGGGACCTTATTTTCAATTGCAGAAAGCGTCGAGCTTTTGACAAAGCTCAGCAGTTCAAAGAAGTTTTCTTTCATCTCTGTATTTGCAATCTTAAAATCAGTAATAATAAACCCAGCTTTTAAGATTTACAAGTGAAAGAAATTATTACTTATGTAATCAAGAAAATATTTTTCATGCTGTTGAGTGCTGCATATGGAAAAGATATTTAATTAGTTATTCAGATATGCCGATCGCTACGGATTATCCGTAGTTACTACGGAAAAAAATTTAAAAAGTAAGTTAACTACGAATTACGGAAAAGGCCCTTTTTTCTACGGAAAATTTTTGTGACATCAACAAACGCTAAATGCGATGAAAAAAAAAATGGCGATCGCCAAAGCGAGCGAGTACTGACGATTATGGAAGTCTGCAGTCGCAGACAATGGGAGATGGAGAAATGGCGACGGTAGAAAGCAAAAGAATCCGGTTCTAACCGGAAATTCTCCCCACCACGTTGGGTGATATTTGCAGCAACCCTGTTCGTTCGCTTGCTCCTTGCTTCGCACGTGTGTTTTTAGTCTCTGGTGTTTCTTTTCTCTGATTTGTTTATTTTCTTTAATGGATGGAAACACTCGATCGACGTCCCCTCTTCCCGAGAGTCGGGCTAAAAAAAAAAGTTGTCAGAAATTCACAGACGTTTATACCAATGAGTTTCCTTGCTTGGAAAAATTTATAATATCGGAAAATATGGCGTTTTGTACGATTTGTACAAAAAACTTCAGTTTGGCGCACGGCGGCCGCGACGATTGTCGGCGGCACGTTTCAGCGAAGTCGCATGTTGAAAACTCCAAGGCGGTGCAGAACACTAGAGAAGTCTCCACTTTCTTCAGAAAAAAAGATGAAAACTTGGAAGTCATCAAAGCAGAGTGTCTTTTCACTCGTTTTTTGATTGAGCATAATTTGCCCATTGCTACTGCAGACCATTCTAAACAGCTGTTTAAGGAAATGTTCCCGGACTTTTTTTTCTTTTTTCTTCAAGTTGTTTAAATTTTTAAGAATGATTTTTGTTGGAAAAAAAAAACAACCGAAGGAGGAATTAGTCAGCACAGCATGTTTAACTATCTTCTGTTTGGCTTGCAACAGATTTCTAGAATTCATGGACTCAGATTAAAAAGTTCAATTATTTCATCTTTTTTTTTCCTTTAAAGACTTTGCTTTAAATGTGTTTTAAAATAAGCTGTATATAAGTAACAGTCATCCTCATGTGAAAAAGGTATGTCATTTAAAAAATTTATATTAACTTTTGTTATTAGTTCTGTACATATGAATAAATATTTTGAAAATTGCTTTAAGCTTTTCTGCCATAGCACACAAAATTATTTAAGTGGATTCATAGTATTTAATATTAGATTCATGAATGCTCTTGATACAAAAAGGAAATCATACTTGCATTAAGCAGTGAAGAAATTCAAATTATTATCCAGTGTGTATTTAATTCCGTATTTCCTCTTATAATCTTGATGAACAAGTTTACTTGGTATGATACATATAACCTTTTAATTTTCGACGTCGCTATATGTTTGACTTTCGACTTTTGTGTTAGCGTTTGTCGGGCATTGTTAACTACTGATAAGCACTGAAAACTACTGAAAATTTTTTAAACTTCTACTGAAAGCTTGAATAAGAGAGTGGCATCTCTGGTTATTTAATGGACAAACTTTTTTTGTTTTTGGTTGAGTGAGAAAAAAAAATGAATAGTAATTCTATCCGAATTTGTCCCCTGCTAGAGTGAAGGAAGGAGATATTTTTCTTAAATCAATTTTTACCATCTGGCTCTGATCAGGAGAGTTTTTACCTCAAGAGAGTTTATTTCTTCATGGGTAGAACATTTTTTAAGAGGAGTTATTTAGAGCGTTTTAAATGATTTTGAAATAGAAATGACTTCTGTTAGGTATATTCTAATCAAAAAGATCCAGAACTAATGGATCACCTAATGTGGAATGACAATGCCAACTATATAAACATGCATTTTCATTCTCAAGCTGCCATTTTGCTTTCCTATTAATTTTAACTAGTTATTTAGTGCTTTTTCTATTGTAGTTCTTATCATTTCATACCTGAACTATGATCTTTTATTGTCAATAATTTTTTTAAAATCTTACTGTTAAATTGTTCCACTTTATTCAAATATCTGAAATCACAGGTTTAGATCAATATGCTTCACTTATTTGTTAGCTTTAATTTTGTGATACCTTATTTGTTTTAAACTTGTTTTCATGCTTGTATTACTAAAGAGATCACAGTTGTAAACAAATAAATATGATTATTTAAAGTCAACAAGGCTTTTATTGACAGAATAAAATTTATTGATGAGTCTTGCTAAAAGAGAAGTATTAATGATTGTATAATATTTTAAAAAATAAAATATAACAGATACTGTTAATTTTTCACATTATACATTTTTAAATTAATAATTGCTTCATTATTTTTAGATATTCAGTACATCCACTGACGGGAAAGATAAGAAAAGCATTGTTACAACAGGAGTCGCCAAACCGCAAGGTCTTACTGTGCGTAACAATCGATTGTACTATTTGGATTCGCTCTATGAGAACATAGTTCAAGTGACCCTGCCAGATGGAAACAATCCTGTCATCTTAGAGGACAATGCTGCTGGATTAATCACAATGAAAGTGTACAGTAAGCGACCATGTAAGTAAATATTATTATTGTTTCCATCAGGTGCTATCAATACATATTGGCACAAGCACACATAAAGGTTGTTTGTTGCCAAGCAACAAACAATTTTTAAGTGTAGTTTTATGGTAGCAGTTTATATACATTAGAATCCTATTTTAAAGGAGACATGCTAAATTTTTCATGCCTTAACTGCAGGTTAGTACATTGGTATCAACTACGTTAATGTCATTAATGAGTTTTTTAAACAAATTCTGAAACTATAAGTACAAAAAGTAATCGTAGATTATATATTTTTAAATTTTATGTATGTAACTTTTTTTTTAGCTTCTGACAATCATGAATGCAATAAAAACAATGGTGGCTGCCAGCAGCTGTGTATTCCCCTTGCAAATAACAGACGAAGATGTTTGTGTGGTACTGGCTTTCAATCTAACGGGGAAACAGAATGTAAGGCATACCAATCTTTTGCCATTATTTCTGAACTTGAGAAGGCTCGAGGATTCAGTTTAGAGGATCATAGTGAGCCCATGGTTCCTATATCTGGAACAGGTAAGAACTTTTTTTTTGGTAATTTTTGGAAACAGTTTTACTTTGAGAAACTTGAAAACAATGAAAATAAATACAACTCTATTCATCCATTATTTGTCAAATATTTACCTGTATATTGGCACTTGAATAAATTTAATCTAGTTAAAGTACAAAAAGAAAGATCATCAAGTTGAATTTTTTGAAATTTTTGATTCTTTTTGTAAAAATGTCTGCGGAATACCATGGAAGAGATTTGATAACTAACATCCTTCATGTATTTGTGCTATTTCTTTAATTAAGTCATTATATTCAATTATATGCATTGTATTTCTTTTTATTCGAATGGAAATTCTTTATTTGGTAATTTTGAAAGTTAGCCGTTCTCAAGTCATATTTTAAATATTTTTTCAAATCTTAAATAAAACTTTTGTTACAGGTCATAACATCCTTCACTTGGACATCCACTATGCTGAAAATGACATATACTGGGTGGAATTCAATCAAGGTGAAAAGAATGGCATTTATCGCATCAAACCTGATGGAACTGACCTTCAGCACATCATCTCGGATGGCATTGGAAGCAATGGCGTCAGAGGATTGGCAGTTGATTGGGTTGCTGGTAACACAATACTAATGTTTATTTTTACAATTAATTTAATTTTCAGTAGGTGGTAAAATAATCATTTTGAATATATTTGTTCCTGTCAATAATGCTATTAAACCCAACTGTTGCCAAAAAAAAAAAAAAAAAAAAAAAAACCAGGACACTATAAACATTTTAATTTCATTTCAAGTTTGCTGTATTTTCCTCATAATTTATAACTAAAGTAATCTCTGTACATTAAAAAAAGTAGAGTCAAAGAACTTTTGAAAAGATGTCTGTGGTGCGCCTGCATCCAGGAGACCCCAAAATGTTGGTAGATTAAAAGTAAAATTAAAATTTTCAAAAAGTAAATTAAATTTAAGCCGACCAGAAGTTCTTAGTTTGGTTACTGGCATCTAGCAGAGGATAGAGCCTCTTAGCATTAAAAAAGAATTGGGGGGGGGGGGGGGAGGGAATTATTAAATTTTTTATTAAAGGAAGTTTAATCTACTTTTGATAATTTTCTTAATATTTAATATAAATAACACCTAATAGTAATCATTAAGAACAACAAAAAAGAACCTAATGCTGAAACTCCAAAAAAATTTCAATGATAATAATTCATGTTACATCTAACACCTAATAGTTTGATCATTATTATTGTTATTTTTTAAATTCCTTGTTAATGGTGAGAGCACAACAGCAATTGGAGTACTAAGCTAAATCTAACATGTAGAGATGAATATTGTTTACCTCTTATTTACCAAAAGGGAAAAAAAAGTTTATTTTCTAAGATTTAATACAAAATATTTTTATTATTTATTTTGACTAATCTCATTATTTTTTTTATTACTCCTTAAACAAAAAAAAAAAAATAAAAATAAATAAAATAAAATGTTGTCATTTGTCTGAAATGATTTTATTGTCTTTTTTTAACTTTTTTTATTTGAGAATCTTTGTTTATTCCACAGGTAACTTGTATTTCACTAATGTCTTCCCTCATGAGACCTATATTGAAGTGGCATGGCTTGATGGTTCAAAAAGAATGGTGCTTCTTAAAACCACCACAGATTCACCCAGAGAGATAGCTGTAAATCCAATAAAGAAATTCTTGTACTGGATTGATTATGGCCAGTATCCAAAGATTGAAAAGGCATACTTGGATGGAACGAATCGCATTCCCATTGTGGTCACTGGAATCAGCAGTCCCAGAGACCTTGCAATTGACATTGAAACTCATGACGTGTATTGGGTGGATTCAAAGGAAGATGCTATACAAGTATGTACTTTTCCAGTTTTTTTTTTTTTTTTTGAGAAATATATAATAATGGTTTAGTCTGTTACAGATCAAGTTGAAGTTTTGCTTAAAAAAATAATTTATAAATACAATCTATGTATGAATTTCTCCAATGACACATTATTTGAGCTTATTACTTATTTTTTAATGGCAACAATTTAAACGTAAACAAATTGATATGCCAACAAACAAGCGCCATTGAAAGTTTCCAATTTCAAAACATTTGATTATTAGTGCAAATTTTTGCCATGTTTGATAACTTCAGTTAGAGGAAAGGAGATCTGAAAGAAATACTGATGACAGAAACAGGTGTCTAACAGAAAACTTAATTTAGCATAAAAATTCATTGCAAAATGCAATAAAGTCATTGTATGACTTGTGTATGGACAATATTCAAAAGCAAAATTGCTCCAAATTGTCTGATGGAGATATTTTGATAATTGGTAAATTGGCATGGTCATCAAATTTTTGGTGTCAATAATTTCATTTTGGTAACCCTATTACTGCATGGTAACTCTAGGCACATGGATACTTTGCTACTCTATGTATGCATATGCAAAAGAAAAGCATTCTGGCACAGGCACTGATGCCAAAAACTTGACGCCAATAGATGAAAATCGCCAATTTCCCAATTACCAAAACCTTCCCTATCTTCTCCTTTATTATGAAACTATTAGTCAATCAGCAGTTATATACCTGATTTCATGTTCGGGATTATGTTTGAAAATCAATGGTTTTCAAAAACAAATTTTGGGTTCAAATGCAAGGAAAAAGATAAGCAATCGTTTATATACATATATATTTATATATTTTCAATTCTTACTATGAAAAGTATGTTCTACCACATAAAGAAATTTTAGATTTTTCTCTCTGTTGTAAATTTTTACTTTACAAACAGATCTAATTTTAAAATTTATGTTCTCACTCGTTTAACACTATAAACTCAAATGTTTTTAATGAAAAAAAATGTATTTCTCTAAAAAATATGAAAAGATGACACTATTGTGTGATGCAGCCAAGATTGACCACTGGCTCCCCCAACCTTATGTTCAAGGACTCAAGGGTTAGAAATTGTTGCCTCTTTTTCAAAATTTAGATTTATTTAAGAATCAACACTCTTGCAAAGAAATGGTACAATGCAGCAAATTGTACAAAATTATTACTCATACTTAATTAAATACGTATTACCTTTACAACTGGAAAATTAGCCATTTTTGTTGAGTTTTTGAATATCCTGGCTTTCAGGTTCTATTGATGCAGTTTTGGATATCATCGCTTTCACGAAATTTTTTTTGGATATCATCTCCCTTTTACGAAATTTTTTTGGATTTCCTCCTTTTTGCTCTCTGACCACTCTCATCCCTGTAACTGGTTTTGAATAGCAGAACAAAAAGTGGCGTGTTTTCTTTTATTGGACTGATGTTTCTTCCCAGCCGGCTTTAAAAATATGAAAATAAAGTGAGTTTCCGCCTTAGAGGATGGTATCGACCATGTCCCCACTTAATTCTCATTGGCCGTGACAGTCTCTGAAACTCATGGCGACAAAGAGGGCGCTACAAGGGAACCCCCGTTTCCTTTTTGTTGCCATTGATTGGTGGATGCAGGGGTTCTGCTCAGCGCCTCTTGGCGTCCAATCAAAAATAAACTTTGAAATGTTGACATTGATTGGTGGCAGCATGAGCTGCATCCGTTTGACACGGAAGAGTCGTGAATTATCGAGGCCCTTTAAGCATCAGGGCCATCTATTGGGACCATGTATTGACGTAACTTAAGCGAATCGCACTTAGAATTTTTATCAAGCAGATTTCTTGAAAACTGCTTCTACATTAAAATTGTTTTTTTTTTTTTTGTTTAAGGGGAGGAGGGGTGGATTTAGTTTCAGCTTTGTCAAGCAACATTTCTTTAGTTTCAGTAACATTTCTTTATTTTTTTAACTGTACGAAAGTTTTTTTTTTAACTTCTCGACCGGTCATTTCGTTACTTATGGCTGCACTCATTTTGATGGTTCTGAATTTTAGAAGGTGTCCAAAAAGGGAAAATAATGGGATGAAATGATGGAAAGAGCCCTTTTGCTTGTAGAAACGGTGTGGCGGAAATATTTTAGTACCTATGATAAACCTAAACCTCCCCCCGCAGACTCCATGACGTCAACATGAATGCTGTCGAAAATGAACAGGCAGTCGAAAAACACTTCTTCCCTTACGTAATGAAAATTATTCGGTCAATCATTCGGACACGTGAGTGTCCGATTCGGACATCCGTCCTCCTGCTTTCCGATTGCCCTAGCGAATAATCTATCGCACAGATCTCATCTCGAGCTGAAAGCGGGAATGGGAGAAAGCGATGGAATTCAATTTTTTTCCCCCGTAGGCAATTGTGGAGTTGAAAACGAATGGAACCAGAATGCTTAATGTAGCTAAGTGGAGTTTGGCACTTGTTTGTCCAAAGTTTGGAGTTTTGTCCAAAGACTCCAAAAGATGTTGGCTCGTGAGGATTTCATTGACCATCTTGTACTTCCATGTGAGAGTACACCAGTGAGATCTACCACTCAATACCAAGTAGGAGATTTGTTGGGCACATTGAATGGATTAACAGCAATCTTGGGATTAGAGAGTGGATGGAAGGACAAAGTTTGCCTTGTGAATGAATGGACACAGACTTTCTTGTGGCGGACATAGAACTGAGAAAGAGCCCAAAACATCTCACAGAGGGTGTGGCATTGACTTTGTCACCTGAATGAAGTCAGATTAAAAATTGAGTGCACGAAATTTTACCGGTGAGTGCTTCAGTGACATGCCAAAGAGGCCCGAGCAGGGTTGGGTTGCTGGTGGAATGTCAAGTGGTTGCAAGTGCTCTATTTTATTAACCCCAAACCACGTTCAGGGAACTCTTGCTGAATGAAGGGGGGGGGGGGCAATGTGACCCCCATTGCCCCCCCTAGGAATCCACAACTACCAAATCTGATACGATGGGTCTGTTTAAAAAAAAGCTGATACGAAAACTGAACTGCAATAGCAGATCAATCGCTGTTAAAACCCAAATTTCTCGGTGCGTCCTTGATGAATTTATTAAATTGTCTGGGCCAGTTAATGAGGTACAAATGACCAAAGAAATGAGGAACAAAGGAAAAGATTAAAACAAAATAATAAAACATTTTAGAGGAGGAAGTAAATTTTTAAAAAGGAAGAAAATGTTTCTCCAAAAAGACGTAAAGGAAACCGATGCAAAAGCAAATCATTTGGCAGATGAGGCTCAAAAATCAAAGGACATTAACTTGCTCATTTAATCATGTGAACTATGGAAAACACTAACTCAAAAAGAAAAGAAATAAATTCCTTGGATGTATAATTAAAGGAAAAATGTTCAGAATTAGGGATATTTAATCTGATTGCTAGTTTTTGATTTCCCCCCCCCCTTTGATTTTATTATGTCACATTTTTAGGGATTTTTGTTATTTTTGTTGTATCTTTTATGTTCTATATTGTTCATTATCGTCTAATAGATTGAATTTAACAATATGTGCACCAATTTACTGAATTTTATTCAGAGATCCTTATGTTTTGGTCTATACAAGTCCTTATAAGGCCTTACTTTTGTTTTAAAAAAGTGTGTATGAACCCTGTATTAATTACTACCCAATCACTTCAGAAATAATTAATATGGAAAGATATTCCTATTAGCTTTAAAACTACCACCACCTTTCATTTAAATAGCAACTCACAGGGGTAACGCCCCCCCCCTGCAAGTTCAATAGCGTAAAATCAGCCCCCTGCTTAAATTTTCCTCAACCCTCTTTTCCTTTTTTATTTTTTAGCTCCACTTTTGTATTTTATGTTTTTAAATTTTTATTTATTTTTTAACTTTAATAATTTAAGTTTTGTTGCCAGTTGCATACACACATTTACACATACAAAATAAATGAATTGTAGACGGAATTAAATTAAAAAATACAAATGTGTTTTATGTGTATTTTTCTACATTAATCTCACTGACAAACTTTACGAATGATGGTTCACTCCGGCATCAGACTATCCATTTATACTGGTGTCGTATTTTTAGAACTGAAATCAAGGGAAATGTAATAATTTGAATTTTGACATGTTGAATTCAAATTATGTTTTTCGCAATCACGAGTGTGTGTATGTAGGCGTGTGTGTTTGTGTGTGTGGGGGGGGGGTATGTGTGTTGTGTGTAGGGGTATGTGTATGTGTGTGTAGGCATGTGTGTTTGTGTCTGTGTGCAGTCATACGTGTGGTGAGTAGTTGTGTGTATGAATATGTGTGCATGTCGGGGGGGGGGGGGGATATGCATATCTGTGTGTAGGCATATGTGTTTGTGTCTGTGTGCAGGCATGAGTGTGTTGGTAGTTGTGTGTATGTTTTTGTGTGTATTTGTAGGTGTCTGTATGTATGCATGTATGTGTGTATGTTTTTATGTGTGTATGTGTGCAGGCATGAGTGGGTGGGTAGTTGTCTGTATGTGTATGTGTGTGTTTATGTGTAAGTGTCTGTGTGTATGTGTGTGTAAGTGTCTGTGTGTATACGTGTGTGTGTGTGTAGTTGTGTATGTATGCGCTTGTGTGTAGAAAATGGAGGCAACCCGGAGACGGCTTTCGCAAGAGGAGCAGCATCGGGAGGAGCCGGTCGACGGTGATGGTGCGGAGGGAGGCGGTGGGGAAAATAAAATGATGGGACACCAAAACAGTCAAGTGAGAACAATAAGCAATCGTGATTGCTCAATAATTTGAGTTAAAAATAACACCAGTGACCACCAAAATCCCCCCCCCCCCCCAGCCTGACAGCTCAGCTGTCGTGGAAACTGAATTCTGATGATTTTCTTTCTCTTCCACAGATGATGCCCTGGATGCCCCCTCCTCTCCGACCGTGGACGCCCTTCCGAAACCCCACACATGGCGCCGGTCTTCTCCCTCCTCATCGGCAATCCCCCAGACGGCACACCACGGACGGCGGCCCTCTTCCTCATCCTCCTCCACCTCCTCCTTGGAGCCACAGGAGGAAATCAACATGGATGCCGTCGACCTGGACTTCGCCGCCCCGGACGACGCACGCCCCTCGGATGCCATCGGCCCGCCTGCCGCGAGTCGTTTTGTTGCGGCGGGTGATGGGGACGTGACAGCGAAGCGTCGACGCCGCTCTGTATTGCCGCCGCCGCCCTGCTTGCCTCTTCGGCGAGCGGTGCGCCCGGTCGAGCGGTACCAGGCGCCCGCCAATTCGCCGCCTCGCCCTCGTCTCCTGCCGCCCCCAAGCAGGCGTCCGCGACAGCGGGCGGCCACCTACCGCCCCCGCGTCCGCTGAGCAGGTGAGTGGAGTGCGCCCGCCTTACGGGGGATTCCTTCGATCGATCCGGTGACTCTTTTAGCATTTGGACCGGACGGGAGAGGGGGGGCCATTCGGTCCCGATTTGTGGGGGAGGGTGTATTTGGTGCGGACGGGGAAGGGCCGTATTCGGCCCGGATGGAGGGTTGTATTTGGTGGTGGACGGGGGAAGGGGTGCATTCGGTCCGGATGGGGGGGGGGGCTTTCCGGATCGACCGGGATCAAAAAATGTTTGCACACACGCTAATGGTAACATAAGGATGCGTTAGCATGCTATTGCAACTAAGGATTCCAATTTCGCACTTTAAAGAATATATATTGAAAAAAAAATAAACTGAACCAATTTGGGGAAATGAGGATTAAAAGTTCAAGGCGGCACAAGTGTTAGAGCCTGTTGGCAGAATAGGTGTCGCAGCCACGCAAGATGTTTCCTTTAAAAAAACATACTGATTTTGAGGTAAAATGACTAGCAATAAGAAAAGGGGCAACACAAAAAGACTTCTGCGGTCGCCATGTTTGACCATCCATCGTTCCCAAGAAAAAAAATTCCTCGGGCAAACTGATGCAAGAACTCAACAGGAGAGAAGACTTTACTGCTTGGGAAGCCCTGAAGATGAGAAGGTCGATCGTGGAAAGTCCTTTTTTTTTTATCCGAAAGTCTTATCAGCTACGTGTGAAACGTAGCCGCCACGTTTGGTCGTTCACGAGATGGAAGTAGACATGATTTTTAAATGTCGAAGTTTCCAAAAACAAAGCAGAATTGGATGTATTCTTCAACTGAAAACCAATGAAAATGACGCAAAATGTGCTGCAAATAGGGAAGTTTTCGATTTTTCAATTTTATTTTTATATGATAGAGTAACATGTATGAACATCATAGGTGAAAAAATTTTTGCGATACGATAAATAGTTTTTTTAAAATTAATTTTTAAAGTTCAAGCGCCTGTGACGTCAGATGGCATAAGAAGTGACGTCTGATAGGAGAGAAATGCTAGCGAACCGGTTCCCATGTCATGGGCGAAATCGAAGAACGTGCATCGACTTCGAAGATGAAACGACGATTGCAACTTCCCTATTGTTTTTATTTTGTTTATTATTATTCTAAATTTTCTTGAGAAATGAGAAATTTTGTTTTTAAAACTAAATCTTACCCTTTATTGCCTTTGAAGCAAATGTGCTAAAAACTTTTCACCTGAATTGTGGTTTCATGAAGATTGATTTTTTACAAAAAATTGTTTTCATGCTGCAAATTCCAAAAAAATATTTCTTACATTTTGGGCTTCGCCGCCATATTTGGTCATTCCCAAGATGGAAGTACACAAGACTTTTTAAGTGCCTAAGTTCCCGAAAACGAAGTTGGATGTTTATTGCGATGCAAACTATTAAAAACAACACAAAATGTGCCTTCTTTTTTTTCTGGTAATTCATAATTATTTCCTGGAAAAATTCAAAATTTTATCTTCAGAACATTTTTTTTAATACTTGATCTAGACGCTTATGTGCTAAAAACAGACTATTTTGTCTTAATTGTAGTTTTTTTAAGCATTATTATTTTTTTATAACTAATAATGCTTAAAATAATGCTACAAATGCTAACTAATAATGCTACAAATTCAAAAATCTACCTATTATCTTAAATCTTTCGCTTAGTCGCCCTATTTTGTTGGAAGGGAAGGTATGATTGAAACTAACTCTTGCCCAAACAACGTAATACATTTAGCAGAGTGAAATTGGAGTTCCTGAAACAGTATAATTGAAGACGAATAGCTCATTAAACATCAATTAATTTATTAAAAGATAAAAAACAAAGTATATGGCTTTGACAAAAAGTAAATAAGGATAAGTATATCGTTATTGCAAATACCCCGTTGACCTAGACTAATAAGTATTATCAATTGACCTGACTATCGTTCATGAGGAACGAAGTCTTCAATGGACAAACGTCATACTACTTCAATTAAACAAAAAAAGCTAACAGCCTAAGCTTGCCGAAGAAACAGCAAGTTGGCTTGCCTGACAAGAGCCACCGCGTCTAGGCTGTGCAAGAAGTGAGAGAGAGATCAACTGATGACAGCTTTGCTTATATTCAGAATCTCATTAGCATATCTTCACTTCAATGCTACCTGATCGTGATCTTCAGTGGCCAAGCCCGAAGCGTGTGCTCGTGACGTCACATGTTCTAGAAGGATCGACGTTAAAGTAGTCACGTCATGGGCAACGCCCACTACACGTGCCGTTCTCTATTCCGAGACTAGTTACGTCACGGATTCTAGCGTTCGTTAAGGAACAATGATATGAAAACTGCAAATATGTAAAATGTTATCTAACATGATAAAAAATGATAATAAACCTTCACTTAGATTGACATACTATGTGTATCATATTTGGTCGTTTGCGTGATGGAAGTAGACATAAACTTCAGAAAACAGAATTGGATAAAATGTGCAATGAATTATGAATTTAAAAATAATTTTCTACAGAAGAAAAATTTTAGTATCTTTTAATATGCGAATAATAAGAAATAAAAGGAAAAATTGTAAACCAAAAGCAGATGCTAAAAGATTGCCGAACGACTACAGTAAAACGCTAATATTACGCATGACACGTGACATCGAAGAACCGCTAAAATAAGTTGAAATTACTTTGTTTTCAACAACTAGTAAACCAAATAAAAAAAAACTTGAGAGAGAAAAGAAAGGAAAAAAAAAATCAGATTTTTTTTCTAAATATCTTTAAACCTAATATTTTTTAATTTTGTTTTTAATTTAATGGGAAAAGTTTCAGTTCTTCTGCATTGGGGGCTCCTTTAAACAATTTCAATTATTTTTCAAATATTGCTTTTTAAACTTAATTTTGAATGAAGCTAGAAACCTGGAATTTTCTAAAAAAAACAACCTGGAAAAGTCGGATTTTTTTTGACCACAAGTGCATGAACCCTGTTAGAGTACTATACATTGTATTTAAAAGGTATTACAGCAATGTACTTACGAGCAGATGAGCCTTGGTAGCTGGTTTTAAATAGCAGAATAAAAAATGGCGTGTTTTCGCTTATTGGACCGATGTTTCTTCCCGGCCGGCTTTAAAAATATGAAAATAAAGTGAGTTTCCGCCTCGGAGGATGATATTGACCATGTCCCCACTTAATTCTCATTGGCCGTGACAGTCGCTGAAACTTATGGTGACAAAGAGGGCGCTACAGGGAACCCCCAATCCTTTTTGTTGCCATTGATTGGTGGATGCAGGGGTTCTGCTCAGTGCCTCTTGGCGTCCAATCAAAAATAAACTAACTTTGAAACGTGGACATTTGATTGGTGGAAGCATGAGCTGCATCCGTTTGACACGGAAGAGTCGTGAATTGTCGAGGCCTTTAAGCGTCGGAGCCATCTAGCGGGACCATGTATTGACGTAACTTAAGCGAATCGTGGTTAGAATTTTTATCAAGCAGATTTCCTAAAAACAGCTTTTGCATTCAAATTAATGTTTTTGTTTTAGGGGAGGAAGGGTGGATTTAGTTTCAGCTTTGTCAAACAACATTTCTTAAGCTTCTGTAACATTTCTTTATTTTTTTTAACTGTACAAAAGACTTCTTTTAACTTCTCGACCGATCATTTCGTTACTGAGGGCTGTTCTCATTTCGATGGTTCTTAATTTTAGAAGGTGTCGAAAAAGGGAAAATGTGACTGGACCGATAAAATGATGGGAAGAGCCCTTTTGCTTGTAGGAACAGTGGTGTGGTGACAGTAGGGTAGTACCTATGGTAAATCTAAATCTCCCCCCGCAGACTCGATGACGTCAACATGAATGCTCTCGAAAATGAACAGCCATTTGAAAAACACTTCCTTCCTTACGTAATGATAATTATTTCATCAATCATTCAGACACGTGGGTGTCCGATTCGGACATCCGTCCTCTTGCTTTCCGATTGCCCGAGCGAATAATCTATCGCACAGATCTCATCTCGAGCTGAAAGCGGGAATGGGAGAAAGCGATGGAATTCAATTTTTTTCCCCGTAGGCAATTGCGGAGTTGAAAACGAATGCAACCAGAATGCTTAATGTAGCTAAAGTGGAGTTTGGCTCTTGTTTGTCCAAAGTTTGGAGTTTTGTCCAAAGACTCCAAAAGATGTTGGCTCGTGAGGATTTCATTGACCATCTTGTACTTCCATGTGATAGTACACCAGTGAGATCTACCACTCAATACCAAATAGGAGATTTGTTGGGCACATTGAATGGATTAACAGCAATCCTGGGATTAGAGAGTGGATGGAAGGACAAAGTTTGCCTTGTGAATGAATGGACACAGACTTTCTTGTGGCGGACATAGAACTGAGAAAGAGCCCAAAACATCTCACAGAGGGTGTGGCATTGACTTTGTCACCTGAATGAAGTCAGATTAAAAATTGAGTGCACGAAATTTTACCAGTGAGTGCTTCAATGACATGCCAAAGAGGCCCGAGCAGGGTTGGGTTTTGGTCTGTCCAAAACTGGTTTAGGACGGGGCAGGTGGTTTTTCTCGTCAAAAACTGTCCAAAAGTGTCTTGAACTGTCCAAAAGTATTCGAAAGCTAAAGGGGTGTAATCAATTTGTGTTTACTGCAATATTGGTAATGCCTTAATATAAATATTAATGGTTTTTAATTAAGGAGTATTCGATAATGTTTTTTCTGAAATGTTTGTTAAAAAATATTTTACCTTTAGAGATTGCCAGTAACTCAGCTACATTAAAAACTTTCTTATGTAACAGTAGTTTCTTATGCAAAACTAGTGGAATTTTTTTTAAATTTATATTTTTAATATAACATGTTCTGTAAATGCAATAAATGACAGTTTTTTATAGTCAAGTCAAATATTGCACTTGTTTTGAACATTTTCTATTGCACTCATGCACAAATGTTGAAAAATGCGATTACTAGTCTGGGGGGGGGGGGGAGACTCATGCATACAAATTTTCAATAAGTAATTTACTTCTACGTAATTAGAATCAGCTGTATAAATAAGTTACATATATATTTATACTTGTTTGTTCAATGTAAAACATAACTTTGACATATTTTGTTTTGATATTTTCTTGCAAAATAAGTTTCTCTAGAATTATCGTTTTGGACACTTTCGGACAGTTTTGGACGGTGAAAACCACGGGTTGTAGAGCCTTGATTAACCGAGGTTTCTGTTAACCGAGCCGATAATGAAGTCTATTTAGATTGGTAAGCCCTGATAAAGATAAGAAGTTTCATTTCCCTGTTTTTCAGGTGTTTTATGTGTTTTTTTAAAAACCTGAATGTACATTAATAGAGTGAATTTTTAATTTTGAAATAAAAGTATTTTTCGTAAATTTCCGTTTTTTTTTTCTGTTTTAAACTTAATATTGTAAAAATATTTAATGGACTTTATAAAACTTACAAGTTATTTTCGCTTTTAGTTCTTTAACTGTAAAACATTCCTTTTTATGCGTTCATTTTCACCCTTTAAGAATATTCTTTGTGTTTCTTATTGATACTTATTGAAATTTGCGATCCTGACAAGTTTTTGTACATTTTTATTAACCAAGTCTGAAGCAGTAGCAGTCCCCTCGGATAATCAAAGTTCTACTGTACTTGGAAAATTCTGTAGAACTGTTTGTACAGTTCGTATTTTGTCTCATTTCTTGCGTTGGGTTCGAATTTAGAAGTGCTAGGTCCATTTTAGGGAGATATATTCCTAATTTGCAGTTTTGAACCTTTGTTTAAAATAATTTTATTAAAAATATTTTCATATTTAGAGCAAATTCGTCTACATAAAATGCTTCTTCATGAAAAGTGGCTTTTAACTCTCTGTTTTGACATCCTTTTACAAGAAAGGAAATATTGTATTTGTGAAAATTTTTCACTCAAATCGACCTTCATTTCCATTTTGCTCAACCCCGAATGAATGTTGAGGTTTTTTCCCATCTGACCACAGACGTACCACAGGAACGTACAGACACCCGAAATATCCATTTTGACGATTCTCGAGTTAAGAGTTTTCTCGTGAAGTCTGTATGTGCGTATGTATGTCACATAACTCAAGATACGTATTTGGTACCCAGAACTCCTAGTGGGGTCTAGTTGTGCACCTCCCCTTTTTGTTGCATTCTGGTATTTCTAAAGGTGTCTTTTGCACCATTTTGGGGGGAAATCATTGTTAATATCGATGCAAACTCAAGAAGTGTTATAATTTGGTGGACACTTGGCTATGTATCGCTAGTCTTGGCCGCCAAGTTTTGTCACCAATTTGGCGATTTTTTTTTTTCAAATCCAGTTTCAATTTGGCCACTGTTGGTGATACTTAGGGAGTCAACTATTGAATCACATTAAATTGCAAATAATGGGGAATTGACATTAAGTTGGTGTAAAAGGAAGTCATGTGATGCACGCGTCAGCTCGTTTATTTTTGTTTTCCTTTGAACAATAATGTAAAGCGTTTTTTCTGCAACATTGGAATGATGGTCTTCAATTTTTTATTTAAAAAAAGTATTGAAAAAATGACAATTTAGGAATTTTGTGTGATGATTGGCCCCAGAGGCAGCAGAAGATATCGACTCAGATCATCAAAATGCTGCACACATTCGAATGATAAAATAAGCTACTTTTCTGCATTATTTGAAATTTGATACGGGAATTTAAAAAGTTTTTCAATGCATCTTAACGAGCATGTCAACATAACACATTTGCACTTGCACATTCAGAGGCTTTTCTGGACTTACGTGTGCATCATTATGCAAAATTAAATTTTATCGTTTTGTCAGCATCTTTTTAAAAAATGAGATCAGAATCCTTAGTTCCAACAGTGCGGAAAAGTTGCCTTCTGTTATGGATAATAAAGGGAATATTGTCTTTTTTTGGACTCCCTTATTACAGGTGGCTGATGTCGCTGTATGTAAAGTAAAATAAAAATAGGGAGGCATTAGTTAAATTTTATGAACTAAGTTTTGTTGATACACTTGCTCTAAATGTGAAAGTAATTTTTTAATAAATTATTCCTAACAAAGTTGAAAAAGTCCATTAGGAACATACATACCTAAAACGAACCTTGTGTTCCGAAGTGGGACAAATTGGAATGAAACTGTACAGTTGCTTTATACAGAGTTATTTTCTTCTGGTTTTGGGCCCCTGTGACTTGTTATTGATGTATTCATTGGTAAAATTTTGTGCTCTCAATTATATCTTTAACTTTATTTGTGTGATAAAGACTTCAGTGCCACACACTCTGTGACATTTTCGGCTCCTTCTCAGTTCTATGTCCGCCACAGGAATGTCTGGCTATTCACAAGACAAACTTTCTATCCTCGATAAAACCATCCACTACCTAATCCCGGGATTGCTGTAAATCCATTAAATGTGCCCAACAAATCTCCTATTTGGTATTGAGTGGTAGATCTCACTGGTGTACTCTCACATGGAAGTAAAAGATGGTCAATTAAATCCCCACATGGCAACATCTTTTGGAGTCTTTGGACAGAGCAAAACTCTACTTTAGCTACATTAAGTATTCTGGTTGCATTCGTTTTCAACTGCAATTCCCCACGGAAAAAATTGAATCTCCATCGCTTTCTCCCATTTCCGCTTTCGGCTCCAGATCCGATCTGTGAGATCGATTATTCGCTCGGGCAAATCGGAAAGCAAGAGTACGGATGTCCGAATCGGACACCCACACGTCCGAATGATTGACGAAATACTTATCATTGTGTAAGGGAAGACTTGTTTTTCAAATGGCTGTTCATTTTCGAGAGCATTCATATTGACGTCGTGGAGTCTGCGTGGGAAGGTTTAGGTTTATCATAGGTACTAGAATATTGTCGCCACCCCCCCCCGCTGTTCCTACGAGCAAAAGTGCTTTTTTCCATCATTTCATCCATCAGTCACATTATTTTCCCTTTCTCTACACCTTCTAAAATTAAGAACCATCGAAATGAGCGCAGCCATAAGTAACAAATGATCGGTTGACAAGTGAAGTTTGAAAGAAAAGTTAAAAAATCAAGAAATGTTGTTTGACAAAGTTGAAACTAACCTCCCCCCCCCAAAAAAAGAGGAAAAAAAAAGAAGTTTGAACGTAAAACGAAATCTACTTCATAAAAATTTTAATACTGATTCATTTAAGTTACGTCAATATCATCTTCTAAAGAAAAAAGTAAGAAACTATTTTAAATTGGACCGTCCAGCTAGTCCCGGCAGCAGAAACGGCCTGCAGATAATTTTACCAACAGAAAGAAAGGAAGAAAAAATAAACAAATAAAAGAAAAAAAATCAACTTGGGCAAAGATCGTTTGGAGATCGTTTTTTGACCGGAAAGGCGATGGATGTTTCAGCAAGAAACATAGCCGCCATATTTGGTCATTCACGCCAAAGTTTTCCAAAAAGAGCAGAATTGGATGCTTTATGTAACTGCAAAGTAATGAAAATAACTCAATGTGCATCAAATCGTTTTTTTTTTTAAATTAATTTTCTTAAGAAGTGGAAAAATGTAAAATTTCACTTTATCCTCGTTGCTTTGGACTCAAAAGTGCTAAAAACTTTTCAACTAAAGTGTAGTCTCATGAGAATTGAAATTTTTTTTGCAACAAATTCAGAAATTGATATCTTAATTCTTGGCATAGCTGCCAAGTTTGGTCATTCCTGAGATGTTGGTACGCAAGCCTTTTAAGTGCCTACGTTTTCATAAACGGAATTGGATGCTTATTGCGATGCAAACTGTTGAAAATAATGCAAAATGTGACATTTTTTTCGGATTATTCTTAATTATTGTCTTTAAAAATGTTAAATTTAATCTTTAGAAAATTATCTTATTTTGCTTTTGAGGCTAATGTGCTAAACAACTGACTATTTCATCTAAATTATTTTCTAAGGATCTTGAATTTATTACTACTTTAATGTAACAAATTCAAAAAACTATTTATAATCATGAACTTTACGCGCAGACGCCATGTTTGGTCATTCTCAAGATGGAAATAGCCGAGACTATTACTTGCCTAGGTTTCTAAAAACAGAATTGGATATTTACCTCAATACAAACTATTAAAGATAACATAAAATGTGCAATAAATCATGTTTTTTTAAAATTATTTTCATGAAGAATGTAAATTATTATCTGCACAATTGTCTTTGATCCACATTGCTTTGAAGGCTTTGCTATAAACTGAAACATTCATCTAAAATGCAGTTTCTTGCATTTACTATTTATTTATATTCATTTTCAAAAAAAAAAAAAAATCAAAAACCTATTTAAACTTAAATTAGTGCACACAACTTTCATAGTACGCAGAGTTCTACTTAGTTTTACAAAAATTGTGAAAACTGCCCCCCGTCCCCTTATACTCCAAAACTCTGTGACATTGGCGGCCACTAGGTTTTTCGGGCTAGGACGGATGGAAAATTTCCCAGTCTTGACTTTTGCTAGGGACCAGTGTATTTTATGAAAACTTAATATAAAACTAATAATAATGCTGTAGATTATTTTCAACTGTCCAAAATAGTGTCGCAGACTGGTTAGAAAGTTTCTGCTACTGGGCAGCTAGTAAAAAATATCAATCCAATAAAGGAAAACATGTCATTTTTTATTCTGCAATTTATAACTAGTTTCCAAGGTTCGTCAACTCGTATGTGAGTACATGACTGTTGATAGTACTATACAGGGCATTTCGTGAGTTATCTCAGTATTGTACAAAACACACACTGGCTAATAGGAAATGCTCATAAAACAGGTTTAATGTCAACAAAAAGTACTGTTTAAAAACATAACTTATTATAAAATTAAAATTTATGGCAAAAACTTTAATTTTTTTTTAAAACAACTTGATACTGCAGCTTTTACCTTTTAGAAAATTTTTGATACATCCTTTTTTTGGAATTCAAAGGAACAGGAAATCTTGAACTAATCCATCAAGGCCGAGGGCCGTGTTTTTTTTTGCCAGTACAGCTAAAGAATTATATAAAAAAACAATTGACCCATTGTGTTTTGAAAATAATTCGCTAACTACCTGAAAAAAAAAAAAGATCTTTCTCGACCAGCTGAGCTGGTTGGAATTGTTGAAAAATAATAAGTAACGAAGTTATGCATGAAAACACACCTTTTCAGATCTTGCTCTTCAGGATTGCCCAGGCAACATTAAAAATTGTGGGGCTTCATTTTTCATCATTGAATTATCTAGTCACTATCTGCAAAACAATACTTCCTGCCGCATTGAAATATTTTTTTTTTTTTAACATTCAATCCAGATAACACAGAGCCCACAATACTGAAAAAAAATCTTGGGTAAATTACATTAAAAACTGAATCTATCATTCATATAAAATATTAAACCAATGCTTGACTTTTCATCATCATGTGGCTTTTTGCTACATATTCTAATTTTTTTTTTAAATTGTGTCAGGAGTTATTATTTTTTTTAAAAAAATTGCACGCTTGGTTGAAATATATATATCTAAGGTAAAATCATTAACAGTTTCTATTGTATACTGAACTGAACAAGTTGAGTAGTCTTGAAAATAAAGGTAACGGATTGAAGATGTTTTGATAGGGTAAAGCATTGTTCAAAAACTTTCCACAATATAAGGAAATTCAATAAAAATTTAAACAAAGCCACACATGTTAAAGGGCACCAGACTCCGCACCATTGAAAGAGTCGTATGGGAACAATTGTGCCAGGCGTCAAATCACTGCTCTGGAATTATCGAGAAATGCTTTTAGTTTAAATTATTGAAGGCCATTTTGTGTCACTTCGAGTCATAGTTAACCCCAGAAAAGGAATTTGTTGATGTGCGATATTTTTTTCAAAAATAGCATGAATTTTTAAGAAGTTTTTGTGAAAGAATACTATGCATTGAGTAGCTGGAAATGTTTCTAGTTGAAAAAAAGCAATTAACTCATTAAATAAAACATACACTTGGAAATATCAGCATAACGGACAATTTTAAGTACCAAGGTATTTTCTTGTGAAAATCATGTGCACCACTTGCTTGCAAGGGGCTCTCATAATATATATACCATTTTTGCAGACCCGGTTCTGTGTATCCGTAGACTACGGGGGGAGGGGGGGGAATGGAAAGAAAACTAGCACTAAGACTTAACGTTGCAAATATACACTGCTGGCTTCTGGGGAGGGACCCTATAGATTTTGTTGCAGAGGGGCCCAAAAGTTATAGATCTGGGCCTGATCGATACACTGGACACACAAAATGAAGTATTTATCCTATATAAGAAAATTACTTCTTTAGTTAAAGCTCACCATGGTTCTGCCTCATTTTTTTTTCTGAACTGAAAATGCCAGAAAATGCTTCATGAATTCCCAAGTCATCATCAAATGACGGGAAACGCTTGCTCGTGCCTGGAAATGTGCCGAGTTTAATCAACTATGACTGAAAACCAGAGATTTTTTTCAACGAACACTGATTTAGGACTTACAAAAATTGAATTTACCTATTTTTTTATCATTCTGCTCAAAATTTGGGGTAGCTTAGTCTGAATGCTACCCCAAATTTGCCCGAAATTCTCTCCATGCTGCTCCCCAAAAATTCTTGCCTTCCCCTTGTTACAATAGAACACAGAGCGTTGTATTAATTTTTATGTCTTGAAGTCCAATTCAGGCAGTGGTCCAATATGGGTCATTTTCCCCTATGTGACAAAATTTTGTTCATCTTTGTCAACATCTTCAGTTGCCTCTGCTGCCTTTCATCACACAAAATTTTATAATTTTATCGTTTTTTCAATGTATAGTCTTTAAAGTAAGAAATTGGAATCCTTAGTTGCAATAGCCCGGTAAAGTATCCAAATGTTATTGTTAGTATGTGTGCCAACAATTTTTAAACCGAGTTGATACCTTCAGTTGCCTCTAGTGCCATTCATTTTGCAATATTTCATAGTCTTTTTAATATTATAACTCTTTTAAATGGGAATCCTTAGTTTAAATCTATATGAGGCAACTTTTTCGCACCGTTCGAAATTTCATACATAAAAAAAGGGGGGTTTCGCTGCACCCTTGTGCTCGCGTTTCCAAATCAAACGGGAAAAGAATTCCGAATCGATCGAAGGATTGCTTCTTCCTATTGTATATTAATGTACATAATTTTATTGTATTTCATTGTGTTTTATTGTGTTCATCAGTGTATTGTGTCATGTGGGACAAATTCAATGAAAAATTGAATTGGAAAATTGCAGAGAGTCTGCAAATTTATCTGCTGTACAAATAAGTTGGTGTTACAAAAGGTTTTCTTCACCACAAATCCTCAGTCTGGGCCATCATGAAATAAAAGGGATTGTGAGTAAAAATCACATGGTGATTGGGCGTGTGATTAGTGAAACAGGGCACCCATATATTGAGCAAATCGAGTTCCATTTGTTTTAGCACCGAAACGCCGCCGATCACTTAATTGTCAAGTGCTGTTGCAACTGCCTCCGTTGAAGCTAGTGCAGTATTTATTCCCTAATACTAAAGGGCGCACAACACCGTTGACCATCCCTGAAGATCGACCCGAACATTGCTCGTCTTCAGGATCTCTCCGCAGTGAAACTTCGCAAACCATCTTCCGCAGTTCGTTTAGCTAGTGCTTGATCGCGGTTTGTATGTATGAAAATTATTTTGCTTGAAATGAAAGCTGCGTATTAATAACAACGCTAACTCCATGTTTTGCTCCTCCTCGTGAACTTTTGTACTTACCCAATATGTCTCACGAATTTTGAAACAACGAGAGACTTTGTCAACGGAAGTTCTAACAGAGATGCCGGTTAGTGAAACTGGCCTCTTTTGGTCCACTCTCATGTACCATACATGGAAAGATCAACGGTGGAAGGATCGTTCCCCAAGTGGAGACAGGGAACCGCTTAGGGTTCCCTACCCTTGTTTTAAGATTTGAATTAGGTTTTGAAAAACTGTGCAGGGGAAAATGCAATGCTGATGTATATTTTATGTTTCAACTGAAAAATTGCCAAACTGAAGAAATTTTTTCCCAAAGCAGGGACTTGATTATTTTCCAAAAATAACTGTAAAATGAAATTTTCCCCATTTGGTATGATTAACTAAGTTTGATTTCAGTCATAATTTCAATAAAAAACAAGGAGCGACTTATATTCCTTTATAATCAGTGGTGTTGTCTTTCAACAACCTGATATATCTATCTGATATCTATTGAACAACCTGATACACAAATATTTTATGAAAGTTTAACATATTCAAAAAGTTAACTGTTCTAAGGATAAGGATTTTACACATGTTCAGCTTTTGAAATGTGAATATTTGTATTATGAAGTGAAAACTCAGAATGCATCAAAGTTGAAGGTATGGGAAATTAACGATAAGTAGGCATATGCAAAAATGTAGCAAAATTAAATGTCTGTTTTTATATATGCAAAAGTGTTTTGAAAACATGAGCTTTTCTGCACTAATTTTAGTGTTTTCGCGTTAAATTACAGTGTAGAATATTTGAATTAATACAATGCAAATCAGTAAGTACATAAATCATTGTCTACCCTCCTCAGTCCCTTCAGCCATGGGCGTTCATGTACAAAATTTTAAGGGGGATGGGGCTCAGATATTTTCTCCTTAGTTTAGCAGGATATTTTCCCCATGGAAACTAATTTCAGTACAGATTTAGAGTTAATAAAATTTGTCATTTTTAATACCTTATTCATTAATGGTTGGAGAAGAAATGTTTTTACATTTTTGCAAAGAAAAAAGTACTAAAAGCAAGGGAGTTCTGATTTATAGGGGGGGGGCTCCAGCCCATATGGGCGCCTATGCCTGCAGCATGAACCTGAAGTTGAAATGTAATCATTGTATACCCATGCTCCGAAGAGACCGAAGCATGGTTAAAGCTGAATACGAGTGTGACTAAATAATTTGAAACTAGTTTTAGATTTTCTGTGCTGAACAAAATAATCTAAACTGGAATGATTTTGTCAAAATTATGTTAAGGTTGTTAACCTTTACCGGATCAAATGGTAGCCGAGGAAAAAACCTAACTTGACTACACATCAAAATAGCATGTTGCAGTCCCCGACAAAAGAAAAATGCTAATACTCGAGCGAATAATGAAATGAACATGTTATGAGCGGGTAGGTCAAGAAACTCTAGGGCTATGGATAACGCTAGCACACTTTCACTGAATTATATTGATGTGCACGTTGTTTGGAGTGGGGTGTTCATCACTTCCAGCATCACCTCGACGACTTTCCTACTACTCTGGAAAAACAGATACCTTCACAAAACAAAGGGAAGGGGGGGGGGATCTGTCTGGGATATATGTCATCTCTGCCATCGAGAAAATATCGATGAGTTCCTTCGTAGTTTGTCCTACACATACTTTAACTATTGACCTGAGGTTAAAGTTAATTATTAAGAATGAAATGTAAACAATTACTTCACTTTCGTCAGCTACAAGTGGGCATCCACTTCATATTATAAATTTGTCAGCAGAATCACTCACGGAATGTAATGTGCTGTAGTCGGGGACAGATACAATCCCTTGAGGGACTCTCCACCTGTAATTTTTCGAAAATGAAGTTCAAAAAGCAAATTTGGATTCAGGACCCTATCTTGGAACCTTTTTCAGAATTAATGTCCAAAACCTTTGTGATCAATATTTTTAAATCAGTATAGGTAGGAAAAAGCAAGTAATAAAAATCAACCCCCCTCCCTTTAAAAATATCTGGATCCCCCCTTGGCTGTAGTTGTCTTTTAGTAGTTTAAAGGGGTGATACCACTGTAATCATTTCTAGGGAGCTCCGTAATACAGAATCAAGTTGCTTGTGGTTAAAAATGTGAAAAAGCGTATTGATATGGAAAGTTAACATCGGGGAATGCTTAAATTAGAAGCCTTTTGCTGTAATAATTGCAGACTTTTAATCATGATTGGGTGGAATTGAATGAGTAAAGGAATCTTAAACGTCAAGCACACGTGTCATAACCAGGTTATTAATTTGCTCGACTCATCTTTCTCTTCAGGCAGCACTAGTAGAGTCTAGACTCATTGTCTGTCGAAAAGCAATTTGACACCTTAAAGCATTTTCTTAACTGGGAGTTGCTCACTAGCAAACACTCTGAATACGGTTATCCGACTTGGTCTACGCTTCTTGCGGTAGTACTCAGAATTGGATGCCTCAATCGCCAAATCGATTTACTCGCACTTTTTGAAAAAATCCGGATTTCTGCTTTAATAGTGCGTCGTCAATGCTTAGCATGTGAATTTATATTAAAATTTTGGTTCAGTACATTTCTGACCATGTGATGGCAGAAAATGTAACTCGAGGGCCTATTCACTCCCATGGAAAATCTTCTTCACTTTTCTCGACTTTTTATTTTGTGGAGTGAATCGATTAGGCAAGTGAGGTATCCAATTGTCACTCAGGTTACCTGTAACGGTTAGTACTAGACTAGGCTTGAAATTAGTGTAATACAGTTCGATTGATTTCCATTTTCACTCCTCATATGGATAAGTTGTCAGTGAGAAGGTATGTGCCTCGCCTAACTTTGTTTTGTCTTTTGTACAAGTTTGATTTTTTTTCTCAATTTCATCGAACTATGGCATATTTTTCTCGAAATATTGGATACTTCCATTTTCAATAAATTAATGTCATAGGGAGTTTCTTAAGTTAACGCTTGTGATTTTTCAAACCTTGTTTTTTCTCAAGAAATTATTCTTTTCTTGAGATAGCAATGTTTGTAAAATCCGAACTTATGACTATTCATACTTGGAACAGTTGTTCATAAATGGTTTACTTGCAACAAAACACAAAAATGAATTTTGTTTCAATTTCTGTGAGCTGTAAGCAAACTCGTGGCATTTTGAGACGCGTAAATGTAAGATCTGTTTAAAATGCGAATTTACTTTTGAAGGCTGGAAAAAATAATTAAAATTAGTTAAATTTATTAAGTTTAAAAGGATGTAATTTAAACAGCTTTTCATTTATTGATGATTGATCAATAATATTAAATGTTTTATAATTCGCTAGTATGCCTAAGTGCATTTTAAGTCTTATAATGTTCAGCTTTATAGCAGAGCCCATGTTTCATCTACTCTGGCACTGAGCAACCTGGATGTAGAAGGTTCAGACTTTGTCTGAGCGGGAGTCCGGGTCAGATGACAAATGACATTCATTTCTTTGGTTCGAGAGGGTTTTTTTTCTTCTTGCAAATGTATAACATTGTTATTGTTTAAAAATGTGGAGTTCTGTTCCGGAGGTGACCAACTTTCTGAAAGACACAAACTGCGATTTGTGGGGGACAGAAAGCCACCTCCTCATTTATTTCCAACACCTGGGGAATAAAACTGGAACTGAACAAACTTCCACTAATTATCAAACGTTTTTGAATTATAACACAAAAGTTTGCGTTGTGCAAAGTATTGAGTAAGATATTATAATGTATTTTTGTGATACTTCTGAACTGTGGTAATGGACTTGAAAAAGCGCTGAGCCAAACTGGAAAAGAAAAAAAAAATCTAGTTCAGAGGCTCAGGAAGACTGATATCTGAAGCTCGGAGCCCAAGGACATGAAATGCCCACAGATGCCGTAGTGATGCCTGCACCCTCTAGGCCATGGATAGAGCATTGGAGCCTGGATCGGAGGGTCTGAGGTTCGGAATCTATTGGCCCCAGATGCGTTCCGTGTTGTGTGGCATGGAAATTCCGGCGGCACGATGTTCACAGAGGCTCTGTTGCTTGTGGTACGAAAATAAGATCCAAGCACAGAACTTCAATGACTGTCAAAGCACTACCTGCGTTGTGCTGAATTTCAAGTCCTGAACCACATATCTTTTGCAGTCAATAATAAACATGGTTGATATCTAGTAAAAAGATGAATATCTTTTAAGATCAAGGTACATAATGCTATGAGTTCTTGTTAAACATTGATAACAGTGAAATCTGTTTGTGGTACATAAAATGTTTTTATCATGGAAATGATCAAGTTCATTTCCTTTTAACAATTGAAATGCAGCATTTATTTATTTGGAAAGTTCAATTTTAAATGTTGAATGTAATTTCTTCAATGCATATGGGGCAAAGTGTTTTTTTCATTTATTAAATCATTAATTAATTTATTCATTCATAGCTTCATTTGTTAATTCATTAATTTACTTATTCATTCAGTTGTAGTTCTTTTTTTTTCTGAAAAAAAATCATATTAGTATTCAAAATTGATTAATTTATTTGCATTTATCTAGTATTCAGATTCATTCAATTATTTACCTATACTTGACTACATTACGTAATAATTCATTTATTTACATATTTTTTAATTTACTTTTTAATTTTGTTCATTTTTTGTTTACTCATTAATCATTTAAATTGTCCATTAATGTAAAGTTTCATTTTCTTATTCATTTATTTATTGGCAGAAAAATAATTTAAATAATAAACTAGAAAATTTTTGAAGAATATTTTAATCATCACTTTGTCCCATGTATGATAATTTTCTTATTTTACTTGAAGCTAAAAATTTGCTGCTAAACGTAAAAGTAATATATCTGTCGAAGTTTTCTGAAAAATATATTGTTACCTCTAAATGTACTGTAATTTTCAAATGAAAATTCCAATTTGTTCATATTGAAGAATGAAAGGTTTGTGAAGTATTTCACTACAAAACCTGTATTCACTGTTATAATTTCGTTGAAAAAAAACCCTCTCTTCCGTCTAATTTTTGTATTTTTTATGATTTTTATTACATAAGTTCTGGTATTTATAAAACTATTTCAAGTAATGTTATTTTAGGAAATTCCTTCAGTTGTTATTATTAAATACACTTTTATACAAATAATTTAACAGCAAACTTTAAATATATTGATAATGATAATTTTGATTCAGATCATCGTAGTTTTAAATCATAATTATAAGCACTTAAAGCATCTTAGTTTTCGTTTCTAATGCAGCTTAAAGCTATAAATTCATTTATGTAACTGAAAATAATTACTTTTTCCAGCCACAAAAAAATAAAAAATATGAATATTTCAACATTATTGCAACATTAGCAAAACAAGCTTTGAAATTCCTGTTTTCCATCGCTAAAAAATTACTGAATGCATGAGTTGTCATACCTTTGCGAAAAAAAAAAAAAAAAACGAAAGGTATGATAGTTCAAAAGCTAAGTTGAGCACGGAAAAATGGACACAATACTTTGTTTTGTCTTTTGTTCAAGTTTGATTTTTTTCTCAATTTCATCGAACTATGGCATATTTTTCTCGAAATATTGAATGCTTCTATTTTCAATAAATAATGTCATAGTGAGTTTCTTAAGTTAAAGCTCGTGATTTTTCAAACCTTGTTTTCGCTCAAGAAATTATTCTTTTCTTGAGAGATAGCAATGTTAGTAAAATCCGAACTTATGACTATTAATACTTAGAACAATTGTTCATGGTTTGCGTATGGTATGAAATTCTTGCTCCTTTGTTATTTCCCTGCAGCAAAAAAACAAATTTCTATTTCTGTGAAAATACGAATTTACTTTTGAAGGCTGGGAAACGTAATTAATTCAAATTAGTGAAATTTATTAAGTTTAAAAGGATATAACTTAAACAGCTTTTCATTTATTGATGATTGATCAATATTCTTAAATGTTTTATAATTCTTTAGTATGCCTAAGTGCAATTTCAGTTTTATAATATCCAGCTTTATAGCAGGAGCCCATGTTTCAGTTACTCTTTGTCACTGAGTAACCTGGATGTAGAAGGTTCGGACTTTGTCTGAGCGGGAGTCCGGGTCAGATGACAAATAACATTAATTTCTTTGGTTCGAGAGGGTTTTTTTCTTCTTACAAATGTTATTACATTGTTATTGTTTAAAAATGTGGAGTTCTGTTCCGGAGGTGACCAACTTTCTGAAAGACACAAACTGCGATTTGTGGGGGACAGAAAGCCACCTCCCTATTTATTTCCAATGCCTGGGGAATAAAACTGGAACTGAACAAACTTCCACTAATTATCAAACATTTTTTAATTGCAAAGCAAAATTTTGTGCTGTCCAAAGTATTGAGTAAGATATTATGTATTTTTGATACTTCTGAGCTGTGGTAATGGACTTGAAAAAGCGCTGAGCCAAACTGGAAAAGAAAAAAAAATCTAGTTAAGAGGCTTAGGAAGACTGATACGTAAAGCTCAGAGCCTAAGGACATGAAATGCCCACAGTCTGCTGCAATAGTGATGCCTGCATACTCTAGGCCATGGATAGAGCATTGGACCCTGGATCGGAGGGTCTGGGGTTTGGAGCCTGTTGGCCACAGATACATTCTGTGTTGTTTGGCATGGAAATGGGCTTGAAAAAACATTGATCCAAAAAAATCTGGCTTCTAGTTCAGAGGCACAGATACACCATTCACCTTCACACTTGACAGCAAGCCCAATCTGAACCAATTGTTTGGCCTATAATTAAATTGTGGAACGTGGGTAGTCCTGCGAATGGAGCATCAGAGTTTGGGATTGGAGGATCCCAGCTCGGAGCCCAAGGACATGAAAGGCCCGTAGAGTCTCCTGCCATAGTGATGCCTGCATACTCTAGGCCATGGATAGAGCATCGGACCTGCATCGAAGGGTCTGGGGTTCGGAGTCCATTGGCTACAGATGCATTCTGTGTTGTGTGGCATGGAAATTCTGGCGTCACTTTAAGAAGATGTTCACAGAGGCTCTGTCGCTTGTTGTACGAAAATAAGATTCAAGCCTAGAACTTCAGAGAACGATATGTTGACAAGAAAATAAAAAAAAGGAATATGATCGTCAAGGCACTACCTACGTTGTGCTGATTTTCAAGTCCTGAACCACATATTTTTCAGTCAATAATGAACATGTTTGATATCCAGTAAACAGATAAATATCTTTTAAGATCAAGGTACATAACGCTATTGTTAAACATTGATAACAGTGAAATCTGTTTGTGGTACATAAAATGTTTTTATCATGGAAATGGTAAAGTTCCTTAACAATTGAAATGTTAACTGAGATCTACTAGTTGATCTACTACTGAGATCTAATGTTCAGTGCAGCATTTATTTAGTTGGAAAGTTCAATTTTAAATGTTGAATGTAATTTCTTTAATGCATACGAGGCATTTTTTTCATTCATTTATTAAATAGTTAATTAATTTATTCATTCATAGCTTCATTTGTTAATTCATTAATTTACTTATTCATTCAGTTGTATTTTTTTTTCTGAAAAAAATCATATTAGTATTCAAAATTGATTAATTTATTTGCACTCATCTAATATTCAGATTCATTCAATTATTTACATATACTTAACTACATAACTTAATAATTCATTTATTTACATATTTTTTAATTTACTTTTTAATTATTTTGTTCATTTTTTGTTTACTCATTAATCATTTAAATTATCCATCAATGTAAAGTTTCATTTTCTTATTCATTTATTTATTGGCAAAAAAATAATTTAAAGAATAAACTAGAAATTTTTGGAAGAATATTTTAATCATCACTTTGCCCCATGTATGATAGTTTTCTTATTTTACTTCAAGCTAAAAATTTGCTGCTAAAAGTAATATATCTGTCGAACGTTTCTGAAAAACATATTGTTATCTCCAAAAGTACTGTAATTTTCAAAAGAAATTTCCAATTTGTTCACATTGTAAAATGCAAGGTTTGTGAAGTATTTCACCACAAAACCTGTATTTACTATTATAATTTCGTTGAAAAAACCCTCTCTTCCGTCTAATTTTTGAATTTTTTATGTATAAGTATTTATAAATACTATTTCAAGTAAGGTTCTTTTAGGAAACTCCTTCATTTGTTATTATTAAATGCTACGAATAATTTAACAGCAAACTTTAAATACATTGATAATGATATTTTTTTTAAAAAACCCATTTAAATATTTTGCTGTTAATCTAGTAATTTTGTAGTTTCAAATCATAATTATAAGTACTTAAAGCAAAATGGGCTCATTGTTTTCTTAGTTTTCATTTCTAATGCAGCTTAGAGCTATAAATTTATTTATGTAACAGAAAATAATTACTATTTCCAGCAACAAAAAAGTAAAAAATATGAATATTTCAACATTATTGCAACATTAACAAAACAAGCTTTCAAATTACTGTTTTTCGTCGCTAAAAAATTGCTGAATGCATGAGTTATCACACCTTTGGTAAAAAAAACGAAAGTTATGATAGCTCAAAAGCTAAGTTGAGCACGGAAAAATGGACACAAAACTTTGTTTTGTCACACCTTAGCTAATGAACTATCATAACTTTTGTTTGTTTAGCAGAGTTAAGCACGGAAAAATGAAATGAAAAAAAAAAAAAAAAACTGATTGAAGAAAAGAAAAAAATCAAATTTGAATTAAATTCAAAATTTTTTTTTTGTGTGCAGTATTTAGAGTTTTAACATGTTAAATTCTCTGGGAATGTTTGTGAGGAGTGTTAATGCGTTTCAGAAATTTGGAGAATCAAGAGGTTATTTTGACTTTAGATTTGCAGACTGATTTAAAAGTTGAAATTATTTGCATTAAAGGATATTTTAACGCACATATTCGCATATATTATATAATTTTTTGATGGAAACAAGCGTTTCTTCAAATGTAATATTACAGCGCAGTTAGTAAGAAGGCTTTGCTTAACTCAGATGTATCGATCTGTATGCAAGGAACCATTGGGAAAATCAAGGTTTTATGTCACATGTTCTGGTTAAATTTATTCTGAATTTTTAGCGACTGAATTCTGGATTTCAAACTAGTGCTGCCTGATCTTAAAGAAGATGATCTTTATTAATAACTTGAAATTGCACGTTGTCATTTTTAAGAGCTCTACAGAGCTCTAACTGATAAAATTATCACGACAAAACTTCAATTGATATTAGTTAATTACAGTGGTGAAAAATTGACAACTACTTCAAAACGAGCTGTGTCCGTCGAGTAATTAAACCATTATTTGTAATGGTACAGGGGTGCCAAAGTGGGGAGGGGGGGGGATTGTGGCGCAAGCTGCATCAGCAAAGTTTGTTTTTTTTTTAAATTTATTTATTTTCAACTTAAATTATTTTGATTTATTTTATTTTCTTTATATTGCTTCATTTCTTTATTTAGTTTGTGTGTGTATGTTTTTGGCATAGCACACGACTTTTCTTTTAAAATAATAACAATAATAATAATTAAAATTAAATTTAAAAAATAAATACATGAATAAACAGTACTTAAGTATTTAAAAAAAAAATTAAAAAAAAGACCTAAAAAAAGTAAAGAGGGTTGAGAAAAATGGGGGGGGGGTTGCAATAGGCACCCCTGTAATGGAAAATAATTCCAGTAAATTAAAAAATTGCCGCAGTAGAATTCTGAAAACCGATCGCAACTAATCATTTTGTTACGAATGTTTTAAAAATGACTCTGTAGTTGAAATGATATACCCTCCCTGAGAAAAACCACAACGAGTCAAGAAGGAGGTGTTGGAATGAAACGAAATGTCTGCAGGAAAATACCTAATAAAAGGAGGTTTTTTAAGTACTTGGGTCATCTGTAACATTAATGCAGAAAGGGATACAAAGTATTAATCTCATTCCAAAGTTATTTTAAATAGGCCCAAATTTGATCACCCTTGGGGGCTGTTCAACTTCCCATCCCCAGATATGCTCAATTTGTGACAGAGGGTCTAGCAAGCCAGAGGAACTCATAGATGTTTTCTTGACGAGTGGGAAGACACATGGTAACCGCACCAGTAACAGACATGCTTAAGAGATCTCTCTCAGGTTAACTCAATCTTCTGAGCCTTTTATTGTGCAGTAAAACCCCTCCTAACGGACAACCCTCAAAGGTGGACACCCCTCTTATGCGGACAATCTTTAATTCCCCAGTTCCAATGCAAATAATATTATTATGCCCTGTTCTGCGGACACCTCTCGATTGCGGGCAAAATATTTTGTCCCGTTAGTGTCCGCATTAGAGGGATTTTACTGTATTTAGACTTTAAAACTATTTTTCTCTCAAGCAACTATATATCATCTAACGTTTGGCTGCTTCTGGATCCTCTGAATGAGTTAATTCTATTTTTATTTGCTCTACCTAAAAAAAAAAGCCTGACCCTCAGTAATAGACACCGAAAATTCGGATGATACCCAGTAACAGATAGGACGAGGAAAGTTGAATCATGGACAGAATTCCCCTTTTCTCTTCAAAATGTGCAAAAGTTCCTTAATTTTAGATCTGAAACCTTATTGAATTGAAATGAACATGAAACACCGGCCAGATGTCGTGGTGGCTGTTCATAACTCTCCACCACTGCCTCGTAAATATCCAAGTGGCTCACAAAATTCACTCTGATAACACTGGATGATTGCACTGTATTCAATGCTCCCAGCAACATCCGTTTTACCCACCAAAAATGCTTATTATTTAAATCCAAACTTACGACTGTCTGCGACTGGACCCTTGTCTGTTACTGATTCCGTTACCGTTTGTTCCAGAACAGAGTGGCTTCAAATACGCAAGGCGTGATTACCAAATAGGTCAATTAGACTGTGGCCTACCCCGATATTTAGGGACCCCCAAACGGCTGGAATTACTTTAGTCTACGGCTAAAATTGGTTCAGCTAAAGTTAAAAAGCTTAAACAGGGGGCCCCAAAAAAGGATAGGGCCTAGGGCCCCTCCATATTTTAATCGGGTCCTGCAAATACATGGATGCTTGCAATGCATCTGTGCCAGGAATCTCCCCCTTTTTACTTCCTTTTACAAAAAAGGAAGTATTGTATTCGCGAAAAAAATTTTGCTCAAAAATTAGCCTTAATTTCCATTTTACTCACCCCCGAATGAATGTTGAGGTTTTTTTCAACTCAATCACACGTGGATGAGTGCCTAAGAATGCATAGACTCATGAAATATCCATTTTGATGATTCCCTAGTTAGTGGTGTTACAATTTGGCGGACACTTGGCGATATATCGCCAGTACTTTGGTCGCCAAGTTTTGTCGCCAACTTGGCAACAAATTTGGCGGTTTTTTTTTTTTAAATCTTGTTTCAATTTGGCCACGGTTGGTGATATTTAGAGAGTAAACTATTGAATCACATTTAAATTGCCTGTAATAGGGAAATGACATTAAATTGGAGTAAAAGGAAGTCATGTGATGCACACATCAGCTCGTTTTAAGGTACAGATTTCGAGAGCAATGGGGAAAGTCCTCGAGGGACTGAGGGAAGTGATCGGCGAACTCATTGTTATCAACTGCTCCGCATCTTGCGGAGTTGTTCCACATACACAGCAAAACTCCTTGGCTCCACAAAAAAGTTGTTTTGCTCCGCATTTCCCTGCTGAGTGTTTTCAAGCAAGACATAGTATTCAAAGCTGTTTTTTTTGTTTTCATGCTGGAGTTTGAGCCAACTATTAAAGTTCAAAAAAAAAAAAATTTTTTTTTTGTTTTTGAATTTTCTGCAAAATACAAGCTGCACCACATAATTTCAAAATGCTCCTCAAAATCACCACAGATGCTCCTTAAATTGTTTCCCCAAGGTTGGCAACCCTTTCATAATGCTTGGGAATGCACCTCAATGGAATTGAGCAAAATTGTGCTGGTGTTAAATGAAGGGTTCATTCATCACCCTCTTCAATTTCGAGTAAGAAGCTAAAACGTTTTCAGCGTAAGGGGCCATTCATTAATTACGTAAGGGTCCCGAGGGGGAGTTGGAAAAATTTCTACATACACTTACTGGGGGGGGGGGGGGTCAGACCTATTCTCACGTAATATTTTCCAAGTCGATATTTTATGATAGAAATCGTGCGGCCAAGTGGTTTGGCAGGGATTCTATTTCTTTTGCTTCTGAAAGGTGAAAAACGTCCTAGGATGAGCTGTTGCATACTTGTTTTTAAAACAATGAATAGTGAAGATTCGCACTGTGTATGGCATGTCTTATTTTTAATCAGTATCGCATCATATGCAAAAAATATTTGTTGAAAAAACATTCACTCTAGATTTCTATAGTAAATATTTCTTTACACAAAAAAGTTTAAAAAAAATATTAATAGTGAATTTAATAACGATTCCAGTGATATAACATTCAACATTTTATTATTTTGAAAAACAAAATGGAATCTTTAAGAGGGGGGAGGGGTGAAAAATCTTACTTGCCCGCACATGGGGGGGGGGCGATCAAAAATTTCCAAAATCATCCTTACGTAATTAATAAATGGCCCCCAATACTACTAATAAGTCTTAAAAAAAAAAAAAATAGAGCACGTCCTGGACTGTAGCTGTAAAAACAAGTTTTTTAAAACCACTCTATTGTGCTGGCATTATCCACACCTGTTGAGTTTTCTAACCTACATGCCCATACATGTGCAATTTTAATTCCAATGATGAAGAGAAACCCTCATAAGTACTTAGAGGGGGGGGGGGTTTCAGTATCGTTTCTTCAGGAAAGAAAGCAATATATTTTGCTCTCCAAGGGCTATTGTTATCTTTCGCACCTTTTGGTAAAGGTTTCATTTCAAAAAAAAAATAAGCACTGATTGTGTTTCAAACTGTGTTATAAAAGCTATAACGTGGTTGATATGAAGTTTTTGGATACTAAAATTTTGTTCTCGAAGAAAGTCTAAAATATGTATAATGCATGTATAAGATGTATTCTGCGGTGTGGCTGGTAAACGGCAGTATCTGCAGAAATGAATTTTCGAGATATCTAAAAAAACACGTTTTGGATTTAATTACTGAAAATAGGGAAACGTTGGAGTTGAGCGAAACCAAATAAACGAGCTTGTACAGTAAAGATAACGTACAATAGATGACAAAAATGCAAAAAAAGAAAAATTTGCAGTTACTGCCCTTTATATGCATACGGCAGTATGATATTGAAAAAAAGAACCAACACTGACGTTAAATGCTTGCTACATTCATGCATTAGCCTACTTGTTAATTGTATTAGTCGTTAAAATATTGACTCTTTTGATATTGCTAAAATTAACACTAGACATAATTTCTCTCTGGGTTTGTCTATTCTATGTGTCGGAAACATCTTGAATGGCAATAAAAACTTAATATAATAGTGTTATGTGCAACTTGCCGAAATGGTAAATGCACTCTTTCTGCGAAGAGCAATTGCTACTCCACTGCTGTTGGCGGTGTTCAACGCAAGAATTTCTAACAAGTTGTAAAAATAGGCGTCAGGGTCAATTCAAGAGTGATTCCTATTTTCATGATGGGCAAGAGAACCTAATTACTTCTTTGCCCACTAATGGTCAATCATCACCCTAACAGGTTTGAGGTACAATAACTACGCTGCTTTGAGGCTGATGCATAAATGATTGAACCAGTGCTGCTATAGCTTCACATTGCGAAAAGTAAGAACTCTGCGTTACGTTAATCTAGCTGCAGTTTAAATATTTAAACAGTAAATAAGGAGAGGAGCATTAGGGACCTCCCTCTGTTTTTCTAGTATTCAAATGTGTAAAATGCCGGAACTCAGAAGTTAAGTTTTTTGTGTATGTAATCATGGAAATGCTGTATATCCACATAAAAATCTATTTGTTTAATTTCTTTTGCTATAATTTATAAGAAATATTTCTAGTTGTGCTTTTTAAAGTTATTAAAGTTATTATAGGATTAAAGTTTAATTGCAATACTTGAAAAAAAGAGTATCATTCGGTAGTTGTTTTGAAAAGAATTAATTTCATTTGTTCCTGTTAAATTCTTGTAATGAAATTCAAGTTAGGCAGAGTGGAATGGATATTTTAAAAATATAGTTTTTCGATCAGGCACAAAAGTTTTAAAACTTGGTATACAAGTAAAACTCAGTGCTTGAATGTTTACGTTTGAGTATACTCTTCACAGTCTCTCTATAAAAAGCAATCGAGTCCCTGCCTTGAGTCTAGGGTTAAGGGGAGGGCCTCTAAACCCTCTATGTAACCTTAAAAAATGCAAGGTTAAAAAAATAAATAAAATAAAATCAAGATCAGCTGGGGGGACGGGGGGAATGGAATCATGAAATATTTGTAAAAAAAAAAAAAAAAATTGAGAACATATTGAGTGAAAGAGAATTTAAGTAGTGTTGAGGAAAAAGTAAAGAGAGATAAAAACTGCAAATTAATAAAAGAAACAAAATTACTTAGATTACCCCGTCAAAATGTGTAAAAGTAAAAAAAAATAGGCTAAATTACAATCCCCAGTGATTTCAGAAATGCTCAGTCTGACAAATTAGGGGATGGAGAAGGGGATAATGTGGTAAAGGAAGTCCTATGACACCCTTGTGTATGTCAGTATCTTGTTCAAAAATAGTGCCTGGGAACCCGCTGCCATGAGGGCCAACAAACGTGAGAAATAGAGAACGAAATGATTTATAACATAAATTCCAAATGAATTTAGGTACACTGTAGAGTCGCCTCTTTTGTGGAAACACATGAGGGGTACAGACGTGCATTGAGACCTTAGTCTCGTACAAAGTTCTACTTAATCTTGTTCTACAGTTACTGTAAATGTGCCTCAGATACGATCAAACTCGTAGGACGTCTAAATTACAATCCCCAGTGATTTCAGAATTGCTCAGTCTGACAAATCAGGGGATGGAAAAGGGGATAATGTGGTGAAGGAAGTCCTATGACACCCTTGTGTGTGTCAGTTTCCTGTTCAAAAATAGTGCCTGGGAACCCCCTGCCATGAGGGCCAACAAACGTGAGAAATAGAGAACGAAATGATTTCTAACATAAATTCCAAATGAATGGAGGTACACTGTAGAGTCGCCTCTTTTGTGGAAACACATGAGGGGTACAGACGTGCATTGAGACCTTAGTCTCGTACAAAGTTCTACTTAATCTTGTTCTACAGTTACTGTAAATGTGCCTCAGATACGATCAAACTCGTAGGACGTCTAAATTACAATCCCCAGTGATTTCAGAATTGCTCAGTCTGACAAATCAGGGGATGGAAAAGGGGATAATGTGGTGAAGGAAGTCCTATGACACCTGTTTGCTGTTGTAATGATTGTAGTCAAGAAAACTAGGATTTACTTAAAAGTATTATATTTAACTTAGCGTATGTACAGTAAATTAAAATAAAATAACATTATAAATAAAATTGAAACCGTTCTTGGTTTTATGAAAGTACTGCAACATGCAGTGTAATGGACGAGTGTCCAATGTGGTTAAGATACATCAGGTAGGAATTTTTTCTTCTCATGGAGCTTAGCCGTTTTATGTCTACAGTCACCTGTGCTGCCCTCTGCGGACAGCGCATTTGCATATTGGCGCAGACATACTCCCACCCTATCAGGAATTGAGTCCTGATAGAGACTGGAGTCCTGATACATAGGAATAGGAGATAGTTTGCAGATCGGTCTCTGGAAGATCCCTTTAGCTGTCTTTACTGTTGCAACATGGACCAGGTCGTCCGCTCCCGGGTAAACTTCAAGAACCCTAGCCAAGGGCCACAAACCAGGTGATGAGGCTTCTTTCACTAACACAATATCGTTGACTTGAATGTTGGCATGAGGGGTGGTCCACTTTTGACGACTCTGCAGAGATGAGAGGTACTCCTTTGACCACTGCTTCCAGAAGCCTTTGCGGAGATTCTGGATAAGTTCCCACTTTCCTTTGAAGCTATGTTTGTTCAGGTTTGCTGGATCCGGAATTGAACTTATCACATCACCTGTAAGGAAATGCGAAGGAGTCGAAGCATTTATAGAGTTGGTATCATTGACGTCAACACATGTGATTGGACGTGAATTCAGAAGTGCTTCAATTTGACTAGTTAATGTAGTTAGCTCTTCGAAGGTTAGTGCTGTTTCTCCTATAACTCGTTTAAGGTGAAACTTTACAGATCGAATTCCTGCTTCCCAAATTCCTCCAAAATGAGGGGCAGAAGGAGGAATGAAATGCCATTCAATTGAGAACTGTGTCAAGTAATCAACGACAGTATCCAAGCTAAGAGCGTTGAGCCAGGATTGTTCTATCTCATTCAATTTTCGATGAGCTCCATGAAAATTAGTGGCGTTGTCGCTGTATATGTGGCGAGGGGTGCCACGGCGAGCACTAAAGCGTCGCAAAGCAGCGATGAAAGCTTCTGTTGTCAGATCGCTTACTACTTCGATGTGTACTGCCTTAGTTGACAGGCAAATGAAAAGTGCAATGTAACCTTTCGTCACTTTAGCACCTCGACCTTTACTAACTTTTATAGAAACAGGTCCGGCGTAATCTATTCCAGAATGAAAGAAAGCTCTTTCTAAAGTCACTCGTGGTTTAGGCAGATTGCCCATGAGTTGTGAACTGTTACCAGTTTTGAATCTGACATTTTATGCATTGATTAACACATTTGTTGATCAATCTTTTTCCTCCTATTATCCAATATGATTGCCTTAATATGAGATAATAAGGTAGGACCAGCATGCAAATAAGCTACGTGTTTTTCGCGAATTAACAGTTCACTAAATCTGTGTTGTGATGGGATAATGATAGGATGTTTCCTGTTTATGGGTAAGTCGGCGTTCTGTAACCGACCTCCCACCCGTAAGAGACCGTTTCCGTCTATGAATGGGAAAAGTGACCGCAAAGGACTGCGTCTTTTCAGTGGCTTTTGAAGCCGAATGCATTTTTTCTCTTCAGAAAAATGTCTTGAACCCAGTGAATGAGTTTTTCTTCTGCAGCCCTTGTTTCTGCAGAAGCGAGTGAACCGAGGGTATTGCAAGAAGCAATATTGAATCCGATTCTTTTTTTACAAAGATTAATAAATCTGTAGCAATATGCCAAGATGCGAATAATTTTCGATAATGAATATTTTTCGAATAGACGAACGAATAGGTCATTTGTTGAACTAGCATGAAAGTTAAACATTGGATTTGATTTTTCCTCAGCTTTAACTGCGCTAACAACGACTGTAGAATGTAATTCAGCTGTAGGCCAATGCATTTGATTTGAATGTAGCCACTGCGGGCCATGCCACCACAAATCGCAATTTGGTAGACATTTAGGGTCGATACCTCGTGAAGCGATGTCTGAAGGGTTCTCTCTGGACGATACGAAATTCCAGTGAGCTGGGGGTAGAACTTCTATTGTTTCAGAAATTCTATTTGCGACAAAAGTCTTCCACTTACGTGGATGAGAAGATAGCCATGAAAGAACTACCTTTGAATCTGTCCATGCGAAAACGCGAAGATTGAAATTCTTCAACGAGTTGAGAACAGTGAGAAATAATTTTGATAACAAGTGCGCGGCACATAATTTCAGTCTAGGAATGGAGATTTGCTTGAGTGGAGCAACCTTAGTTTTAGCAACCAACAGTGAAACTTTTGTGGATCCATCGACAATTTGACGACAGTAAATCACAGCCGCGTATACTAGCGATGACGCGTCTGCAAAACCATGTAATTCAGTTTCGCATTCTGAATCAATGGTGACACTTCTAGGAATAGTGATATCATTTATTTCGTTGAATGATGCCTGAAACTTTAACCATTCGGTTTCCATTAACTTCGGAATGGGTGAATCCCAATCCCTCTTGATAAGCCACAACTTTTGATAGAATATTTTGATTGTAACTACACAAGGTGCAAGTAATCCCAAAGGATCGAAAATATGTGCAGACTCCGATAGAATCCGTCTTTTAGTGTAGGGTGGTAAAAGAGATAAATTAACCTTGAATGCAAATGTATCATTTGTTGAATTCCAAAATAAACCTAACACTTTAGAACTAACGTGTGGATCACGATTGATTTCAAAGCTTGTTTCCGAGGAACATTGCTCGGGAAATTCTTCAAGGAATTTGGAAGAATTTGAATTCCATTTCCTTAAGTTAAATCCGTAGGATTGTAAAATTGACGCAATATTTTTGCAAATTGAAAATGCGTCTGAAAAATTACTCGAACCTGACAAAAGATCATCCATATATACGTCTTCTTGTAAAATGCGTGATATTTTAGGATTAGGTGTATCAAGAGCAATTTGTTTGATACATCTGGTAGCTAAGAATGAGGCGGAAGCTAAACCGTACGTTACAGTTTTTAACCTGTACGTTTGTATTTTATCTTTGGCATTGTATCGCCAAACAAGTTGTTGATAAGGTTGATCTTCGTCTGATACTAAAATTTGACGGTACATTTTCTCAATGTCCGCAGTGAAAACTATTTTTGGAAATCTGAAGTTTAGCAATATTTCAAAACTATCTCGTTGTAATTTGGGACCCACTCCTAAAATGGAATTTAGGGAAGTTCCGTTTGAAGTTTTACAAGATGCGTCAAAAACTACGCGTAATTTTATAGTGGTACTAGATGGCTTGAAAACAGCGTGATGAGGCAAAAAACACTGTTCATTTTTTAGAAGAATATCTGAATTCTTTGTTAAAGGCGACATGTGACCTGAATCTTCGTAGTTGCGCATAAATTCTTTGTAATGTTTTTCGAATTCCGGATTGAATTTGAATTTTCGTTCCATGGCATAAAGTCGTGAAATAGCCGCGGGTTTTGAATCACCTTACTCGGCTTTCGACTTCAAAAACGGTAACTTCACAACAAAACGTCCATCGAAATTTGTTGAATAATTTTCTTTAAAGTGTGTTTCTACGAATTCTTCTTCCGGTGAAAGAATTTTACTTTTCGCTACTGATACTTCTTCCATTTCCCAAAATTTTCTAAGCTCACTATCAACATTTAATTCGTAAAGGTGTAAGCTAGTTGATGAATTTGAATTCGACTGATTTTCTGGCAGTCTTCCCGAAACTAAAAAACCAAAAATTGAGTTTTGAGCGATTAAATTACTTTCCGAACAATTTATCTGACCCGGAAGGAAAATAGAGAATAGGTAATCAGCACCAAGAATCATATCCACTTTACTTGGAAGGTAAAAGTTTTCATCGGCTAAATTAATGTTACTTAAATGTGCGAAATGTTCCTTTTGAATTGCTTCAGTTGGAAGTGGGGCCGTCAATTTATCTAGAATTAACGCATTTACGGGCAGTGTAATATCAGGGTTGAATCTGGAACTTAAATTGACTTCAACACAGCCTTTAGTCAAACCAATTTTAGAACCTGCAAGACCAGTGATAGGGAAACGTGCATTTTTTCTTTTTAATCCCAAAGAATTTAAACAGGAGTTGGATAGGAGCGTAGTCATGCTTCCTGAGTCACACAAAATTCTTAAGGTTCTCGATTCCCCGCTAGCATCTTTGACAAAAACACAAGCTGTAGGTAATAACGCAAATGCAGCTCTAACGGCATTCACAGATACGCTTTTTTCGTTTCGTGTTGGGATATCAGTTTGTTGTACACTAGAGTTTATTTGCGGAAAGTTTTGACTTGAACCTTTCGAATGAAATGCATTCGAGAAAACATTTTTTTGCTCATAACTTTCATGCAGAAGTGAATGATGTTTGCGTTTGCAAAAATGACATGAATAAGAAGAATTGCATGATTGAATATCTGAATGCTTGTTAGATAAACAATTAAAGCACAATTTGAATTTATTCACGAATTGCTTGCGTTCTTTTACATTCATTTCTTTAAATTTCGGACATTTTGACAAATAATGAGAAGTGTCCTTACATTTTATACATCTATTAGATGCACTATTTTTATTACTTCTGGATGAATTTCTAATTTCATTGCATTCGTTTGAATTGCATAATTCCAAAGATACACATTTATTATTTAGAAACTCCAAAAACATTTCAAATGTAGGAAATTCTTCCTTAGTTGTATGTTTCGCCCATTCTTCCCGTGTCTTGCTATCCAATTTTTGTAATAAAATATAAATTAGCCAAATATCTCTAGAATCTGCTTTAGAATCTATAGATTTTAGACCTCTGATAACTTCGTCAGAAGTATCAGTGAGATTGCGCAAATTAGCACAGTTAGCGTTAACAATATCTGGTTGATCCATGAAGGTTCTAATTAAAGAAGAAATTATTTGTTTCTTATTATCATAGCGAGCTAACAGTTTATCCCAAGCTTCAGTATAACCAGTTTCCGATATAGGAATATGCTTGATTATACTTGCTGGTTCAAAACACAAAAGCCCTTTAAGATATTGAAATTTTTGAATGTTTGAAAGCCTATTATTTTTATGCACTAATGAAAGATACAAATCTTTGAATGAAGGCCAGTCTTGATATTGACCAGTAAAAGATTCAATGTTTAACTTGGGTAGCTTAAAATTATTACTTATTGAATTACCTATAGGCATACAATCATTATTTTGAATTTGCACTTGATTTAAATTCACAGACTAATTTTCAAGAGCTTTTAGTAGCTTGACTTTGGTTGCATAATATGTTTCTTTGAACTGTTCTATTTCCGAAAGTTCTTCCGGCAATTCAGAATCAGCTTTGTTAAATTCAATAAATATAGTTTCTAATCTTTCTAGTTTGCTTCTTAAATCAAATTTATCAAATATTTGTCCTTCGACATTAATGAAGTTAGTTATTCTAGTTAGAGCCGCTTTGGCCCGTCCACGAAGCATTTTAACGGCTTTTTCATCAGTGCCGTGTGTCATTCGTGAAGTTTTATCTTCAGCACTATTGCCGGTCATTTTGAATGACGAATGGTAACCAAAGTCAAACTATTTGATTGAAAAGATATACTTATCTTTGAATTCTTTAAATGTTGAATCCTCGAGTAGAATCCATATGATCTCGCCTGGTGCCTCCAAATGTTTGCTCTTGTAATGATTGTAGTCAAGAAAACTAGGATTTACTTAAAAGTATTATATTTAACTTAGCGTATGTACAGTAAATTAAAATAAAATAACATAAATAAAATTGAAACCGTTCTTGGTTTTATGAAAGTACTGCAACATGCAGTGTAATGGACGAGTGTCCAATGTGGTTAAGATACATCAGGTAGGAATTTTTTCTTCTCATGGAGCTTAGCCGTTTTATGTCTACAGTCACCTGTGCTGCCCTCTGCGGACAGCGCATTTGCATATTGGCGCAGACAACACCCTTGTGTGTGTCAGTTTCTTGTTCAAAAATAGTGCCTGGGAACCCGCTGCCATGAGGGCCAACAAACGTGAGAAATAGAGAACGAAATGATTTATAACATAAATTCCAAATGAATGGTAGTACACTGTAGAGTCGCCTCTTTTGTGGAAACACATGAGGGGTACAGACGTGCATTGAGACCTTAGTCTCGTACAAAGTTCTACTTAATCTTGTTCTACAGTTACTGTAAATGTGCCTCAGATACGATCAAACTCGTAGGATGTCTAAATCATAATCCCCAGTGATTTCAGAAATGCTCAGTCTGACAAATCAGGGGATGGAAAAGGGGATAATGTGGTGAAGGAAGTCCTATTGTTTTGTGTGCCAGAGCATTATATTGTTGAAAAATTTTCCTGGGAACCTTTCCATGTGGGTCAATAAACATGACTGAAGAATGTGATGCACCGTGCGCTGGATTGTAAAGGTGTATTAGGGGTGACAGTGGGTGGTATTTAATGGCACTCTTTGACATTTAACCAGCAGTGTGACACAGAAAAGCTAGGGCACTATTGAAGTGCTCAGCACAAGACCTCCAGATATATACAAATACACAATAGGGAAGTTTTCGATTTTTCAATTTTATTTTTATATGATAGCGTAACATGTATGAACATCATAGGTGAAAAAATTTTTGCGATACGATAAGTAGTTTTTTTTTAAATTAATTTTTAAAGTTCAAGCGCCTGTGACGTCAGATGGCATAGGAAGTGACGTCCGATAGGAGAGAAACGCTAGCGAACCGGTTCCCATGTCATGGGAGAAATCGAAGAGCGTGCATTCGACTCCGAAGATGAAACGTAAAAGGCTTATCTCCTCGCGTTTTTGGAACATTAAACCTCTCATCCTCTCGGAAATATTCGAATTTCACCATTGATATTATTTGAGGAAGATTATTTAGATTGTGCTTTAACGAATCCGGCCTCCATAGTGCGTTCAAAAGGATTATTGAATTTCTAAAAAATAAAAATATCAGCGCGCTCAAAATGTCCCTAGCGAAAACAAGGGATCTTCGGCGGAAGGCTGTCCATTCGCGCCCTGTGACGTAAGCTCATGACGTTTCAGAGGAGCGCACTTTTGCGCGTGGATTTTTAAAAATTCATTAAAAATCAACCACGGTGTTTTAAAATTCGGCGATGGTGAATTTTTTAGTTTTGAGGGTCAATTAACAATATGCAATAGCCAAAATATGAACATTTAATAGGTTGCAACTTCCCTATTGTCATTGCACCTGACTTGAATCAGGATTCATTGCTGAAGGAGATGCATTTTGAGCTAGTTGCACCCCAAACCTGAAATACCTTTGACACGAGACACTACTCTAATCTGAATAAGATTCTTTGAAATTCCGATTGCTGGCTCAGGGCCAAGAAAAGGGGTATCAGAACCTTGCCGAGCAAGTTAATCGACTATTTCGTTTCCCTTCACCCCAGAGTATCCAGGTACCCAACAAAGACTAACCTTGTTTAGCTTTGCAAGAGTGCAAAGCATATTCTAACATTCCCAAACAATGTGGGATGTCAATGCAACCTTATTACTGTTTGACCTCGGATTGTATGTAATTCGTCAATCTTCCGAGTAAAGACGATTCCATCTGAATGAATCTAGCAGGGGAGAAAGGAATATACAGATGGGATTTTGATGCACGCGTTTTATAATGTCACTATTCCTTTATTTATTTATTGCATTCTCAAAAAAAAAAAAAAAAAAAAAAAGGGAAACAAAAATAGTTACCATGGAAACAACAAAAAGAGAAGAAAATATTTTCATTTCGTTCAGTAACGTCAAGGCAAAATGGTAAGCTCAAAACTTTGTTGTGAATAAACAAATCAATTAATTTTTGCCGTGAGAATATAGATCTAATATACTTTCGATTTAAAAAATGTTGCTGTGAGCAAATTTTCATTTTTACAAAACTAAGGCTAAATAATAGAGAAGCAAAAGGCACATCTGAAACAAACCAACTAACATCCCTAGAAACTAATAGATACGTCCATTTCCGCCTATAAACCGGACATTAGCATTTCCATGTAATGATGGATGATCAGACAGTAAGTGACTATCAGAACAGATGTAAACATTGGTTTCTGCAGCCTTGATTCAAACAAACACCGCAGCACACCAGAATGGCATAAATCTCAGCCTGAAAGACTGAGGTGAATTTGCCCCTTGCCCTCCTCATGGATGCTCAACACCATCTCTGGGACAAAAAGCCCCAGCCTCAGTCCTTTTTTCATTTTAGATCCATCAGTGTACCAGAGAGTGCAACTTTCATTATGATATAAACACCTCTAGTTACTCTAAGAAGGAAAGATTACCAGTAAAAACCGTGGTAAAACTTATGAAATACTAATTTTTGCTAATAAGCCTCTTCATACATTATAGTTTACTATTATGTATTATTTTGTATGAATATAATTATTACATACTAGCGGTACCCGCCCAGCTTTGTCTGTAGTAGAAAATTAAAGGGGCATTTCGTTCGCCTGCATATTTACAAATGATGGATGAATTTCTCGCAGATTTGCTATACCTATTTGCTCGCCAATGTTACTGTTCCACGTTATGCAAATACAAATATAAAAGTGGCGACCAGCAACAGACTGTGGGCCCAGCTAGGCTGGTCCTAGTCAATTTACAATCCCCAGCGAAGATCAGTGGCCCTCTTAAAACTATCTACCCCCCTTTCTCATTACCACCTCTTCCGGTAAGCTGTTCCAAGGTTCCACTACCCTGCTAAACAAATTTTTCCTGATATCCATGTTAGCCTGAGATTTAAATAGCTTAAAATAATGGTTACTAGCTATGCTGCACTGTTGACTAAACATTAAATCCTGACTGATTAAAGAGCCCAGATCAGTACCTTTTTCTGCCTGACTAATACAAATACAATACAAATACAAATGTGACAACCAGCAACAGGCTCTGGGCCCAGCTAGGCTGGTCCTAGTCAATTAATAAGTCCCCAATGAAGATCAATGGCCCTCTTAAAGCTATCCACTCCCTTGCTCGTTACCGCCTCTTCCGGTAAGCTATTCCAAGTGCCCACGACCCTGCTAAAGTAGTAGTTTTTCCTGATTTCCAAGTTAGCCTGAGATTTAAATAGCTTAAAACAATGACCCCTTGTCCTGCTTTCCCCGCAAAAATTTAATCCATTTACATCTTTCATTTTGATAAATTTAAATAACTGAATCATGTCCCCTCTGACTCTCATTTGCTCCAGGCTATACATGTTAAGCCTATTAAGTCTGGAGTCATAATCTAAATCTGAGAGTCCCCTTACTAATTTAGTTACCCTTCTTTGAACCCTTTCCAATACAAAAATATCTTTCTTCAGATAAGGCGACCAAAACTGAACAGCATACTCCAAATGAGGTCTTACTAAACTCCTATATAAAGGCAGAAAAACTTTCTTAGATTTGTTTGAAATAGATCTATTGATGAACCCAAGCATTTTGTTGGCTTTGTTACTAGCAATACAGCACTGTTGACTAAACTTGAAGTCCTGATTTATAAAGACACCCAGATCCATAACATTTTCTGCCTGATTTATGACTGAACCCTGTAAACGATATCTCATACGCTTATTTCCATGACCTAAATGTAGCACTTGACATTTCCCTACATTAACTGCCATACCCCATTTATCTGCCCACTTAGTAATATGATCTAAATCCGCTTGCAGCTGTTTTACTTGTTCTTCATTTTCGACAATCCCCATAACTTTTACATCGTCAGCAAAACAATTCATTCTTCCAGAAATATTTTCATTGATGTCATTCATAAATATAATAAACAAAAGAGGCCCTAAAACTGATCCCTGAGGAACCCCACTTAAAACATCACTCCAATTAGAATGATTTCCTCTCACAACTACTCTTTGCTTCCTACCAGTAAGCCAATTTCTAACCCAAAGTAAAGTTTTTCCTCCTATTCCAATGTCAGCTAACTTGCTGAGAAGAGCAACATGCGGTACCTTGTCAAAAGCTTTTTGAAAATCAATATAAACAACATCCACACATTTTTTGTTATCTAAAGCTGAGGTAACCTTGTCGTAGAAATGCAATAAATTAGTAGTACAGGATTTACCTTTCCTGAAACCATACTGCAAACTAGTCAACAGACTATTAGTCTCTAAGAACATAATGATCTTAATTTTGATCAAAGTTTTTAAAATCTTACAAATCACCGAAGTCAAACTTACAGGTCTATAATTCCCAGCAATACCTTTAGACCCCTTCTTGAAGAGTGGCGTTATGTTAGCCAGCTTCCAGTCCTCTGGCACCGTCCCCGAGTTATAAGAAGCATTGAAAATATTCAAAATAACATCCACTAATTCCTCTGCACATTCAACTAAAATTTTTGGATAGATATTATCTGGTCCCGGAGCTTTAGTTGCTTTAATCTTTTTCAAATGAAATAAGACCTCCTCCCTGGAAAATACAAAATCCTCAAGCTGTATAATAGCTTGTGTCTTGTTAGTGTCAACTGTTGAGATACAGTTATCGTTAAACACACTGGAAAAAAAGTTATTTAGAACATTTGCAATATCCCTATCGTTTTGGATTAAATTTCCATACTCATCAACCAAAGGCCCAATTTGACTGTTTCGAGCTTTCCCAGAATTAGCGTAAGCAAAAAACCTCTTAGGGTTCCCATCAATGATTGAACCTTGCAAATAACAACTTGTACACTTAATTCCATGCCCTAAATGTAGTACTTGACATTTCCCAACATTAACAGCCATACCCCATTTATCAGCCCACTCCGTAATATGATCTAGATCCTCTTGCAGCTGATTTGCTTGTTCTTCATTTTCTACAGTCCCCATAACTTTGACATCATCAGCAAAACAATTCATGTTCCCAGAAATATTTTTATGAATATCGTTCATAAAAATAATGAACAAAACAGGCCTTAACACTGATCCTTGAGGAACCCCGCTTAAAACCTCACTCCAATTAGAATAATTTCCCCTTACCCGTTGTTTCCTGCCAGTTTTTTAATGCAAATGAAAATTTTCCCTCCTATTCCTATATCAGCTAATTTGTTAAGTACAGCCACATGCAGTACCTTATCGAAAGCTTTTGGAAAATCAATGTAAACAACATCTACAGGCTTCTTATTGTCCAAAGCCATGATAACTTTGTCATAGAAATGTAATAAATTAGTTGCGCAATATTTACCTTTCCTGAAACCGTACTGAAAACCAGTCAATAGATTATTAGTCTTTGATAAAAATTAAGATAGTAAATTTTTTAATGTTTCAAAAATTTTGGAATTTCCCGCACTCCCTTTGGACCCTTTCTTGAAGTGCGGTGGTAATTTTAGGCAGCTTCCAATCCTCTGGCAGTGTCCCCGAATTATAAGAAGCATTGAAAATATTTACAATTATGTCTGCTCATTCCTCTGCACATTCAACTAAAATTTTTGGATAAATATTATCTGGTCTCGAAGTCTGTCTCTTTATTTTTTTTCAAATGAAGTAAAACGTCATCCCTGGAAAATACTATGTCCTCCGGCTGTACTTATAGCTTGTGTCTTGCTGGTGTCATCTGTTGAGATACAGTTGTCGTTAAAAATACTCGAAAAAGTTATTAAGAACATTAGCAATATCACTATTGTTCTATTGAATTAAAATTCCGTGCTCATCAACCAGTGGCCCAATATGACTATTTTGAACTTTCCCTGAATTAGTGTACACAAAAAAACCTCTTAGGATTCCTGTCGATGTTATCTGCCAGTCTTAGCTCCAACTCTCTTTTCTGAATCTGTACCCAAATACTTAAATTTACGCCTTGCTTTACAATATTGGAGCCTATGTGCACAGTGACCAGTTTCTTTATAAAGATGAAAAGCGGCTTGCTTGAAATTTAGAGCGTCTTTAGTTTTTCCCTGGAGAACCACATGGGCCAAATTTTCGTGTTGACAGCCTTTCTCCTGAAGGGAACATGATCCCCAACCGTTTTCGCTAGATTTTCCTTAAACTCTGCCCACTGAAGATTCACATCGCTATTGTCTAATCCGGAAGAAAAAACTGCATTCAAACTCTGCCTATATGCCACAAAATCAGTATTTCTGAAATTGGGCACAAATCTGAAATTCTCTACCATGTGCTTATCAAATTTAATCCCAAGCCTAATACTGTTGTGATCACTATCTCCAATGTGTTCCCCTACACAACAGTTGAACAGAACCTTCCATGTCACAGAAAACTAGATCCAAAATCACTTCCCGTCCAGTACCCTGAGTTACAATTTGATCTAAAACAGTCACCAATTACTTTCAAAAAATCCTCTTCTGTGCTATTACTGTGGTAAAAATTATTCCAATCAATTCCTAGAAAATTAAAATTTCCCATTATGATGACTGACCCCTTGCTTGAAATGTCACTAATAATATTAAACATCTGTTCATCGTGACTCTGGCTTAAGTTGTGTGGCATATAAATTTTCCCTAAATGTAATTTTTTGCCCTCATTGCTCAACAACTCCAGCCAAATCGTATCAATCTCATTAGGTTTATCATTAATTACCAATTCATTGCAAGTTAAAGTGTCTCTAGCATAAAATAAAACCCCACCACCTCTTTTTCCTACTTTATCTTGTCTAAATAAATTATACCCAGCAATAAATAAATACGCATAATTTTCGGTTGCCCATGTCTCGGTAACTCCAATATTATCCAACCTCTCGTCTATTATTATGCTTTTCAATTCTTCCATCTTGTTCCTAATACTACGAGCGTTGGTATAAAAACCTTAAGCAAGCCCATCTTATTTTCATTTAATGCTGTGCGATTATTTGAATCCCAACTGTTTAAATCTTTTTTCTTATTAGCCTCCCTATTTCCGTTTCTACTAAAATCCCAATAGTTAATACCCTTTCGAATTCTGCGCCTTAAAACATGCCCCCCATTCCAACTTAGTTTTTTGATTCTGAGGCCTCTAAAGTCAAACCACGAACCATTTTGACCCCCATAGAACTCAGATGCAGGCCATCCCTAGCTATCCAATCGCATTTTCATTTACTTCACACATTATTAAACCTAATACTACGCTATACGCAAATTTCCTTGAGTACCAACCACATCGACATTTATCGAACTGTTGGTTGCTTTGTCCAACAGGGAATTCCATTCTTTTGTAAACTCATCGTTGTTACCATGGCCTACATTGTTAGTTCCCACCCGCAAAGTAACTACATCCTCTTTATTAAATACTCCCCATGATCATTTGGTAATTTACTTGTCCACGTTATGATAATTTGCTCGGTAAAATGTTCTTAAAATGGGAATAGAAAAAGATCAATATCGAATTTTCAGCTTTATTATTAGTAAAGATGAATATAATTATTACATATTAGCAAATAACCATTGAATAGTTGGACAAGAAAAAGATGACCACTCGCATGATTTTTAGATGTAGGAAAATTTTCCAAAGCAACGAGGGAGACAAGTTTTGGGCTGGTTAAAACTTAATGCTATCATTTCATTGCATAAAACTAGTGTTTTGCCACAAACTGTAAAAAGGGCACAAAGATTTAGATTTGTAAAATCATGTTTTGCCTTTTGTTTAATTGGATTGGTAAATTCATGTTGATTCTTTCGTTAAAAAATTAGGCCAGAAGAAAATAAATGAGTCGAATTATGAGCTCAAAGGTCATATTTTTTAACAAATAAATATTTGAATAAAATTGCAGAAAAAAAAATATTTTTTAAGCATGAGGATTTTTACAGTAACTTAATTTTTATGTGTTAAAATAATAATTATTTAAAAAGTAGATAATGCATATATTATCGAGTCATGAGATGAATTGTTTTGTTCTTTCCAAAAGTTTGCATAATTTTTCATTTATTCTTCAGTATTATGTATTATTAAAATAATGTTGATACTAAACTTTTTAGAGCCAAGTTATTCTCCCCCTTCAAAATGATTGTATCGTTGGCATGCAAGAATTAGCTCAATCAATTTAAAATTCGCATTTCGTCATCACCAAGGAAAAAGTTACTCCCCTTTTTATTTACACCCCCTCACCGAATCCAAAACTCATTTTGAAGAGAAGGTCAAGTTAGATCGATGTTGTTGCTACGCACCTGGAAAACATGGGAAAACCTGGAATTGTCAGGGAAATGTCGGGGAATATCACAAGGAATCGAAATTTCTGGAAAGGTCAGCGAATTCCTTCCCAATTTTTTCCATCTGATTGCTAACGCTGCTCAGGCAAAGATGCTGCAGTTCGGTAAATGTTGCGTTCCGGATATGCTAATTTTCCGTATGGTTGAGAGAAAGAAAATTCAAGCTAATTTTTAAAAACTGAATCCGATAAGGCTGCAAAAAGAAAAGAAATATTTATATGAATGTTCCATTAAGTTCTGATTTAATATCATTGTTTTATTTTGCCTCTTCCGGGAAAAAAATCGAATCTACGCTTACCTAGAAATTACTAGTATCTTCCACAATTCATCTGTGGTTTTATTAATATTTTAATAGCCTTCATTCAGCATAAGTTTTTCTTTTTCATGAAATAAATGATGGTTACAAAAAAAAAAAGTTTAATTTTTTTTTTTTTTTTAATTGCTTAATGCATTTGAGATTTCAGTCCTTTTTCAAAGAGAAAAGTACCAATCGGAAATAGCTGATCTTTTAAAGCATTTGTAATCAAGGTAATTAAATTTTTAGTTTATGTTAATTAAATACTGATTAAAATTATCGATAATTTTTTTAAGCTTTATTTGACTCATAAAGGAGGTTATTTACATTAGAAATACGTTGTATTAGTATTTAATAACGTAGGTTGACATTCATTAACCTGGAAGTTTCTCTAGAAGCTACTGGAAAACCTGGAAATGTCAGGGAATTTCATTCTCGAACTTTTGTGGCAGCCTTGAGCATGCTTGCATAGCATGCAATTCCGGAAAGCAGTAGTCCAAGAACATCCTCATCAAAGTTCTTCTAGGAAAGATAGTAGCTTAAGCCTCTCCATGCACAAAAAAGTTTCTCTTCAATCTGCATATGAAGGGGACATAAACTTAAAAGTATTTCCAGCGCAGCAGTAGGCGTGGTCCTAATTCAGTCGTTTATGGCTGTGTAGACCATCTTCTGCAGCTTGTTGAGTTCAGTTCGGGCATTATCTAGTTTGGTTCTCGACCACAAGACAATGGTGCCGTATGTAATGATAGGACAAATGACCCTCTTGTAGATCCAATGGACAACCCTGAGACTACACCGCAAGATTCTGCCAATAGCTTTCTTGCAGGACCAAGGGAATTTAGTCTTTGCCAGGCTATAAGTAAAATGCTTCGCCTCGGAGTGAAAGTAGATTACAAAATACTTAACTTCATCAGAGCAACTATGTCCAAAGAAATCGATATCACGCACCTGGATCTCTTACATGTGAAAGCAACCATAGTGGCAGTGGCCTAGCTAGGGTGGGGCGGAGGGGGCGGTCCGCATAATTTTAGAAGCGGCGATTCAGCACCCTTGATGAGGGAAAAAAAGAGAATCCTTCTTTAAATCTATTACTGGAGGCAAAGGGGAAAAAAACTCCTTCGGAATGTTTTGCTGTGACTGCAACTGCGCTTCTCAGTGTTCTAGGTTGAAATATTTCCGTACTGAGCCCCTGAAGCTTCCTTATTCGTTTAACGTCAACTAATAGACTTAAATTGTATTTTTAAAAGGAAATTTTGGGAAATATTGGAGAAAAGACCCTGTCTTCCTAACGTCACCAAAAGCTAAAACTAACTTCAGTTGTGATGAAGATTTCGGAGGGAACTCCATCCCCCCCTTAACGTTACTTTTAACTGCGATTTTTGATGTAAATTTATAATATTTCTCTGAGATATGCACCTAACATCTCCGTCTCCTCCCCCCTTTTTTGTAATAAGAATACGGATTAAATTAGTTTCCGTTTTCTTATTTAAATGATGTTTTCAATTTGTTCACTAATTTTCGACGGTTTAATGTATATGTCTCAATGAAAGGGCGGCAAATAGAGGAACCGCCCTGGGTGGCAAAAACTACAGCTACGCCACTGCATAGTGCTATTATGATGATATACAGCACAGCCCTCAGAATGACACCATCTTTCCACACTTTAATCCTTGTGACAAGATTGAAGTGACAGTGTCTAAGTACTTGCCTCTGGCCACTAAAACGACATCATCATATTTTCAATCTAGTTAATAATAGTTGCCTCAATACCTTCCCTAACAAGGGCCCCCAAGGTAGTAGTTACAAGGACTATCTATCAAAGGTGCTCTCAACATCAAGGAAGGCAGCCAGAGTTACTTCCTTGTCCTTAAACGAGTTCCCTAAAATCAAGGAGAGACTATGCAAGGCATTTAATAAGCATGTTGAAATACGGGGAGATGAGAAACTTTTAGCACAGTCCCCCACAGTGTATCAGAGCCTTTCCGAGCAAGGTAGTCGGCTTTTTCGTTTCCCTTCACTCCAGAGTGTCCAGGTACAAAGTCCCAGGAACGAAGGGTAAACTTGTTCAGCTTTGCAAGCTTGCAGAGCAAATCATAGCAATCCCAAACAATGTGGGATGCCATAACAACTTTATTAAGTGTGTTTAAGGCAGCTTGAATATCAGAACAGATGTAAACATTTGTTTCCGCAGCCTTGATTCCAAACTTTTATTATGATATAAAACCTCTAGTCACTCCAAGAGAAGGAAAGATTACCAGTAAAAACCATTAGAAAAACCTATGAAATACTATTCGTATTAGCCCTTGTTTATTTGCTGTCCGGCAGTGATTTATTATTTTTGCTAATAAGCCTCTACATATCCTACATTATAGTTTACTATTACGTATTATTCTGCATGAACATAAATATTACATACTAGCGGTAAACGCTCGGCTTTGCCCGTAGCAATTTTTTTAATAAATTATTAAATAAATTAATTTTTAAAAATTAAATAATTTAAAAATTAAGATTACAACCAAAAATGGCCACAATATTATACCATTTAGTTATAAAAATAAAATATAAAGATCTGTACTCATGATTTTCATAGCATTGAATTACACTGTGCGTCAAAAAAAAAAAAAAAAAAAAAAAAACCCCTTCGAAATGCTGCTGACATTTTGTCGGCTGATTCTTACGTAAAATGACGCCCTGAATCCGAATATGACCTCCGTTTTCCTCCTATACGTCCCAATTTTATTAAAGTCCCCCTTCCCCCCAAGTTTTTAAAAAATTTCCTTAGTTTTAGAGCAAGTATTTTTTTTTTGAGGTGAAAGGAGCTTTATATTAACTGCTAGTAATAGTTTTGATGGGCAAGGGAAGTTCAAAGTTCAAGATTATGGACACCGATCGCAAAAAGGGGGACCTTGGGGGTGTATCCCCCCCCCCACCAATATTAGAAAAATAACGAAAAACGATCTTTTTATTCTGCTTTTTTAAAAAAGATGTTTGTAAAAAAAATTTCGGTGCAGAATGAGAGTATAAGACTCTTTTCTATGAATGACTCCTATATCCAAAAAAGAATTTCGCGATGTAAAACAAATTTAAGAAAAAAAGTGTCTTGTGCATGTGGCACGTTGCATACCAGTTGAATCGCAGGTTTTCATTCGAAAAGATATTCTTCTGGCTGATTCTAAGGTAAAATGACCCCTTGTTTCCAAATACGACCACTTTCCTCCCATCTCGCCCCCCTTTTTAGAACTTCCCATACCCCTCCTCTGATTCAGAGCCATTTTTTTTTTACTTTGGAAGGGGAAAAGAGCATTATATTAACTGTACACATTAACCGTAAGAGATGTGCAAAGCTCAAAATCTTGTGCATATGTGGCAAAAAGGAAAACATGGGGGCACTCCTCCCCCCCAAACACACTGCGCAGCGAAAAAAACTTTCAAATGATTCTGAGGCTATTCCGCCTGATTCTTCTGCTAATTGACCCCCTGAATCCAAATATGAACTCCGTTTTCCTCCAACACGTACCGATTTTTGTAGAAAATCCCTCCTTTTTGAATTTGGGAGGGGGGGGGGGCAAGTTTTATTTGTTGCTACATATGCACAAAATTTTGAGCTTTTACATCTCTAGTTATTCAGGGTAATGTTTACGGTTATTGTAATGCTCTTTTCCCACTCCAAGTTTTAAAAAAATGGCTCTGATTTAAAGAAGGGGTGGGGGAAAATCTAAAAGGGGGGCGAGATGGGGGAAAGGTGGTCGTATTTAGAAACAAGGAGTCATTTTACATAAGAAGCAGCCAAAAGAAATGCGATTCCATGCATCAAACCTTTTGCTTATTTTTATGATCTGTGTGCTTTGCGTTCCAAATTATAGGCTCTGTTTGAAAAATTTCCAAAGATTTCAACTCCAAAGAGTTGTTCCAAACCTAATTATTAGACATGGCGAACTGCGATTTGCTTTCTGAAAACCAAAACAAAGCAAATTCCGCGCGGCGGACAGATGGCGCTGCAGTAGCCTCTCGCGCTCCTTTGACTCGGGAACAATTTACCGACATTTACTCGAGGCAACGCGAGACATTCGCGAGAGACACCAAGAGGCGCCGAGTTCCCCATCCACACTCTACCCCTTGTCTTGTCTTGTGCTCTCGTTGGAGAGTATGGAGCCGGCGATAGAGTGTTATCTCTTCAACTGCATGTGCGGATTTCGGGAGACCGTTTTTACTTCGCTTTGCATAGTAAAAAGGAAATATTGTAATCGCAAAAAAATTTTCACTCAAAAAGCGGCCTTCATTTCCATTTTGCTCACCCCCGAATGAATGTTGAGTTTTTTTTCTCGACCCAACCACACCTGGATATATGCCTAAGAACGTATGGACACCCAAAATATCTATTTTGACGATCTCAGAATTAATTACGAGTTTTCTCGTGTCGTCCGTATGTATGTGCGTATGTATCTCGCGTTACTCAAAAACGCGATGCCACAGAAAGTTAAAATTTGGTAAGTAGACTCCTAATGGAGTCTAGTGGGGCACCTCCAATTTTAGTTGCATTCAGATGTTCCAAAAGAGGTTTTTTATACCTTTTTTTTGGGGGGGGGGAATTGTTGTTAATTTCAGTGCAAACTCAAGTGGTGATGTAATTTGGCTGACACCTGGTGATATGTCGTCAAGTTTTGTCACCAAGTTGGCAACAAATCTGGCGTGTTTTTTAAATTTTTTATTTATTATTCTTTTTATCTGGTTTCAATTTGGCCACTATTAGCGATATTTAGAGAGTTCATCATTGAATCACATTAAAATTAATGCGTGTAAAACGTTTTTTTTTTGCTTCGGTTCACAACAAAGTTGGGATGAAAACATTCAAAGTGATTCCTTGCTTACTCCGAGGCACAATTATCATTAAATTGGGGAAAAAGGTACTCATGTGATAACTACCTTTCATCGAATTCTTAACGAGTCATCAGCTCGTTTTCAAACTGCTATCATACATAAATTCAATTTCTTCAACCTTCGGTGTATTGTCATTGCTTTCAGGTCTTCTACACAATGTATTGGTAAATGGTAATCAACAAAATATTAACGCACAAAATTAGCAGATTACTGCATACACGTGTTTCGAGGTTTGTGGGAACCTCTTCTTCAATGCTAATAGTGAGATTTTGGATGAAAAGACATTCAGTAAAAGCTTTCACCAGATGTTGTCTAACTTTTCAGTTTAAGAATGAAATTTAGCAGGCGATCACGTGAGCCGCAGATATTTTCTAGTTATCAAATATCCGCTCCGTTGCTTAAATTAAAATTAATGACAGAATTAACAGCTTTACATGTTTTTCAATATTTTTCGTTTCGTGCTCGTTTCTATCACGATTAATAGGAATTAGTCTCGTTACACTTACCTGTAGTTGTTTTAATATCACAGTATGCTATCAACATACGCCCATAGCCTGATTTTAGTTTAATTCCAATGTCTACAGTACCTGAAAATAGAAAATTATATTTTTTCACTATCCCAATCTATGACGGAAAATAATCATCGAGTTGTGTTTATTTTGATCAGTTTCTACTTGTGTGTGTGAGTGTTGTGTAGTAATAATAATCACCAAGTTGTGTTTATTTTGATCAGTTTCTACTTGAGTGTTTTGTAGTAATAATAATCATCAAGTTGCGTTTATTTTGATCAGTTTCTACTTGTGTGTTGTGTAGCAATAATAATCATCAAGTTGTGTTAATTTTGACGAGTTTCTACTTGGGTGTCGTGTACTCCTGATAATTTAGTGTCCTAGGTCTTTTTTTAGTAACTTTACATAATCTTAGTTCTTTCATTTCTGTACATTTCGTCCTGAGTAGTAGTTTGCTATATATTTTTGCAAAATCATTGCTAATGTTTTAGGTTTTAGTTCTCTATAACTGTTGGTTTTGAATCATATTTTATTCTCCTTTATAAAAACCTCTGTATATTTAACTCCTTTAGGTAGCCGAATGTCCTAATTTTCGAAAAAAAAGTTGATTTTGAGATTTTTTTAAAATTTAGAGAGACACAGTGTTCTTCTTTATAAGTTCGCAATTTTTTTTCAAATGAATGTATGAATTATTGAGAAAACTAGAAGAAATTTACTAAACTTCAAAGTTTTTAGTTACGCCAACAGCGCTAGCGAAAAAAGTTATAATTCTTAAGATTTGAAACTTTGCAAAAATGGTAATTGGACATATTACTGTGACATATAAACCTCGAATAAGCATGAAATATGTGGTTTTGAAATAATGATCAGTTAAGCTTTGGGGCAAAAAGCACATCTTTTCATCAAATATTTACCCATAAAACCAGTTTTTGGTTAATTATTTCCAAATTGGAGGGTCATATCACTTTGCCGTAACTAACGATGAGCTAAACACAAAAAGTTTTAAAAATTATGAAAAACTGAATGCAATTGAAATTTTAAGGAAATGGTAGTTTTTTTGCTAAAAATAAGGCTTTTTTACTAAACAAAACCTATAGAATTTTTCCCCCAACAAATAAGTAGTCAAATTTTGTTATTTGTGTCATGTCGTGTAAAGGTGCAATGAATACTGAAGAAAAAAATATTTAGAGTGTTCGCTTTTTAGAATAAATTATTTTCTGTTGATTCTCATATATTTTCTCAGATTTCCTTTGAACACTGCAGCATCAGTTTTATTCAGGGTTCGTACGCCCTTGAAAAACCTTGAAAAGTGCTTGAAAAAAAAAAGTTCATTTTCAAGTGCTTGAAAACCTTGAAAAAGTTTTAAAACCTTGAAAAAGTTTCTTAGTGCTTAAATTCTCCCAAAAATCAACGAATTATGCTTAGAAGTTTTAAAAAAGTATTTCACCAATGCAATTTTCTGAACATGTGTTCAGTATGCAACATCGCGAAAAATTGCTTCCGTGTTTGGGATTTCAATCCTTTTGCATCTTGTAAATATTTTGATGTTTTTTACAACCGAAAGATATTTTGACATATGGTACCTTAGATTAGTTTATTTTTTGTTTAATTTCATTAATTAACAAAGAAATTAATTTGGAAACCATGACAACATTGACCTTACTCGGGTTTCGCGGAAAATTGCTCTTGTGTTTGAAATTTCAATCTTTTTGCATCCTGCAAATATTTAAATATTTTGGCTAATCAAATGTTAGTTTCGCATATGCTACCTTAGATTAGTATATTTTTTGTTTAATTTTAATAAAAAACAAATAAATTTATTTCATGGGAAGCATACCACGTCGAACGAACTCAGACTTTGCGAAAAATTGCTTCTCGTGTTTGAAATTTCAATCTTTTTGCATCTTGCAAATATTTAAATATATTCACTAATCGGATGTTATTTTCATATTTGCTACCGTAGATTAGCATATTTTATGTTTAATTTCAGTAAAATATAAGTTTATTTTATGGGAAACACGACAACATTAAACTTAATTCGCGAAAATTTGCTTCCCTTGTTTGAGATTTCAATCCTTTTGCATTTTGTAAATATTTTTATATTTTTGGCAATTAGTAGTTATTTTGACACTGCTACATCAGATTAGCTTATTTTATTTTTTATTTTAATAACTAAAGAGTTAAAGAATTTATTACCTTGGTCTTGTTTAATTATTTGCTAATTTATTTTTGCAATTTTGAATGATTATCTTTACCTAATTTTTGGTCATAGCAGATTTTTTTAAAAAAAATTTAAATTTCAGCAGTTGAGCATCTAACAAATTAACTTAAAGTTTGTATTTTAAATATAAAGTTGATTTATATAATTTTATTTATAAGTACATCATTTTTTTATGTCTGCTAAAATAAATAAGGTGTATAATAGGGGTGGCTGTGTTATGATTATTCACTTGAAATCCAGTAGTGTTCGTTTTTATGCTTTTACCTCCCTATATCTCCAATTTTCCCCTTTTCTTCAAATGTTCAAAATTACTACTTTATTAAGGTTGCGGGTACTTGGAGCTTACCGAAAGAGGCTTTAATCAGCAAAGGGGTAGATAGCTTAAGGACGGTCATTGATCTTCATTTGGATCTAATAAATTGACCAGTACAAGCCTAGCTAGGCCCAGTGCCTGTTGCTGGTTATCAACAGGCATGGTATTTCTATGCAAAATATTTTGACTTAATAAACTATTTTATGAATTGTATGCATAGCAAAAGTTGTTGTTGTACATTTGTATATTCAAGTAATAGGGGTCTTAGTTTTAAAAATTATTTCCCCCCCCCCTCGCCCCATTTTGCTCTTTGAAACTTTCAGGTAATTTTTTATGAACTCACAAATCACCTGAATATTATTGCCTTTCTAAATTTAAATTCTAATTTCAACAATAACCCCTTTTTTCCCAAAATAAAACTACTTTTGTCATAATATATGTCAACTTCTTGTGAATCTTTTCAATTTCGAAATATGGCTCTATAAATCTGAACTTGCACATTTATTGTCTATTGCAAGTTAATCAATGAAAGCTGAATAGGCTCAAGTTTGCATTCAAAGTATTTATCACTGCTTAAGCTGCTTTTGTATATTTTGAGGTGTAGAGACTGGACTGTGGACTTTCATAAACTTTTCTTACTTCCTAATTTTTAAATTTACTCTCGAGGACAGTTGAAAGGCCTTATTGTCTGAACAGCTAATAAATACATACAAATAATTGATTTGCATACTTATAAATGATTTGCAAACGTAATATTTTTAGAACTTAATAGTGCAAACTGAAATAACTTGCTGGGTAGTGTTTATGTCCTAACCGCCCTTCTATTGTAATAAACCACTGTATAGATATTGGAAATAAATGTTGAAATGGGGGGGGGGAGTGACTTCAAAAACTCTTCTCTGGCAGTGCCATTGAACTTTCAAAAGGAAATTTCAAAAAAAAAAAAAAAAAAAGGGGGGGGGGGAGGGGGGCTAAAATGAAAAGAAAAAAAGCAGAAATCCAACCTTTTGGTATAAAAAATCTCATTGAAGCAATCTTAACAGGCCGGAAGAGGGCAATGAATATAGAATTGGCCTCGTTCACCATCCTTCAGGTGAAATTCGTCATCAGAGGTCCGATAAGCAGCTTCCCGCCAACCAGACACAGCAGCTCCTGAAACAGAATTAGATTTTGTTACGAATACAACAAAGTCTGTTTTTATGCAGTAAATAGGGACCGCATAAAAAAAATGTTCGAAACTTCAACAGTAGCTATAAAAAGTTGTTTTCGCAACAAAGTTTAAAAATATATTTAAAAAAAAAAGTCTCTCGTAGAAAATAACCCAAAACGTTATCTTTAAGCGACATATTTCAGCTCGTTTAATAAATAACTAGTGGTATCCGCACGGCTTTGCCAGTAGTTGAAAATGAAAAGATCATTTGGTTCGCCCATAGACTAATAATAAGATTAGACCGAGCTATGGCAACCCTTTTGCTGCTCATAAACCAAACCATGCGACTAGTGGATATCCTAGCAACAGCGGGCGTTGATCGTCTGCTACGATCAACGCCCGCGAGAAATAAATGGAATTGATGGAACACGGAAGAATGATCTTTTATGGAGTCCGATTGGTAAATTTGTTACTCTAAGTTGTAAATATTTTGTTAATATAGTGAGTTTTTCGTTTAGATAGTACTGTGCATTTTCTTTATTCAATTTCAATAACTCTCTAAGCAATTAAAGATGTAAGCGCCCAAAAAGAATCGGTAAACGATAAGATTTTTACCTACAATTTCAATTTAAGATACCGATTAGTACATTTTTGCGTTAACGCGAAACGTTTACGCCATTACGTTCACTCCAACGCTGACGTAGCAGTTCCGAATGAAGTAAAAGTTACTGAAAACTGTGATAAAAAACTAATGACTAATGTCAAAATAATGCATTATTAAAAGAAAAACCACTCAATCTCTGCACCTGGAAAAAAAATTATAATGAAAACACATTACGTCTTAAAATACATGTCGAGTGCCAAACTATAGATAATGTTGCCATCTAGCAACCATGCTGCCAAAGTTTTCACCAAGCCTCCCACCAGTCACATGATCTATCCATGAACCAATTATTTTATCAGCAAAGTCTGGGAAAGCTCGGTCTACTTTTATTCTATGGGTTCGCCTGTATATTTACAAATAATGGATTACGAATTTCTCGCCCAGTTGCTGTGTTCATTTGCTTGCCCATGTTACGGTTCCACGTTATGATAATTTCGTAATTTACTATTCTACGTTATGATCATTTTGCTCGGAAAAATGTTCTTATAATGGGAATAGAAAAACAACTACATTGAATTTTCGAAAAATCGCTTCGAGGTGCACATCCCCATGCTACAAAATAACTTTGCGCCAAATTTCATGAAAATCGGAAGAACTGTCAGACAGAGATCCAGATATCCAGGCAGAGAGGCTTTCAGCTTTATTATTAGTAAAAAGTTTCATATACCGCAAAAAAAAAAAAAAAAAAAAAAAAAAAAAAAAAAAAAAATTGAATTTTGACATCTTGAATTCAAATTATGTTTTTCGCAATCACGAGTGTGTGTATGTAGGCGTGTGTGTGTGGGGGGGGGCATGTGTATGTGTGTGTAGGCATTTGTGTTTGTGTCTGTGTTTAGGCATGAATGTGTGGGTAGTTGTGTGTATGTGTGTGTGTGTTTGTGTGTGTGTGTGTATGTGTATGTGTAGGTGTCTGTATGTATGTGTGCAGGTGTATGTATGCGTGCGTGTAGGTGTATGTGTGTGTATGCGTGCGTGTGTGTGTGTAATTGTGTATGTATGCGTGTGTGTGTAGGATATGGATGCAACCTGGAGACGACTTTCGCGATTGGAGCAGCATCGTGAGGAGCGGGTCGACGGTGATGGTGCGGAGGGTGGCGGTGGGAAAATAAAATGATAGCACGCCAAAAACAGTCAAGTAAGAGCAATAAGCAATCGTGATTGCTCAAAAAAAAAAAAAAAAAAAGAAACCAACGCGAATGACACAGACAATATCCGTTTATACTCTGCCCATCAAAAGGGGTGTCATGATAATCACAACACATTCGTCCTTAATGTGACTAAATGCAGTGAACTAGAACGAGAAGAGTACGAAATGTCAAAAAACCACTCATTTGTACGTATCAGCCGTTATTCGTAACATTCGTTATTGGCAAATCGGACAAAAATTGCCATCGGTCGAGCCCTAGATTCAACGGTTACTGTTTAAGAAATTTTAAAGCTTCATGAGCAAATTAAAATTGCTTACTCACCATCCTTTGTTAAAACTTTTATCTCACAGACCGATAGAACAGAGGGCGTTGGTGACATATTCAGAATGCGCAGCTTGTCGAGGTATCCAATATCCCACGCACACTCGATCTTCACCCATTGCTCAGTTTCTATAAAATAGAATAATAGACTAAAACATATAATTTCCGAATAAAAAAAAGGATGCTTCTTAACACAGGAAACCTTTTCCCGAAAGATTTCAAAAATAATTTGTATGCTATCTGTGTATTGTTTTTTCGAAATAATGCTCGTATAATGAGTTTTTCATATCAGCACTATTTAAAACATTTTTACAATCGATCTAAAGTTATATTAAGCACTGTAAATTGTGCGAGGTTAATGGTTGTGACAACTTCGCACAACTTCGGGCATAAGTCGTGGCGCGCGATTTTGAGACAACTCTAATTGTTGAAGGAAATTTTCATGTGAAATTCCACCTATATAGCGTCAAAACTACTTTAAAAACTGAAGTAGAATTCAAAGCGCATGCGTAAAGAGCAGCATCGACGCAAAGACCCCCCTCCCCCCGTAAGCTCTTATTAACGAAACCAGTTGTGAAAAACTCCTGCTTTATATAAGAGTGCTGTGAAAATGTCTTGTCTGTAAATGAAATAAATTTCGAACTGGTGTAAAGTTGATTGACATTAGTTGTGAGAGAGCATGAATTTGATAAATATATACTTATAATATAAAGTTGAAGAGTTTGTTTGTTTGAACACACTAATCTCAGGAACTACTGGTTCGAATTGAAAAATTCTTTGTGTTAAATAATCCATTTATTAAGGAAGGCTGTAGGCAATATAACATCACGCTATGACTAACATGAGTGGAAAAGCAATAAAAATTGTTATGAAAACGGGAAAATTTATATCATACTACAGAATGCTTGTAACCCTAATATAAGTATCCACGGTGGCTCGACCTGAAAGCGTGGGCTTCGCGATCCAGTGGGTGTAGGTTCGAGTCATCCATCTCGAAGTTCCTTAAAAACGAGTTAAATCTTACCTAAATTTCTTAGAAATCCTAAACGATGCTAAGAATGATTTGAAAAAAAAAAAAAAAAGATTCGTTTCTTTTTTATTTTCTTATTAATTAATTAACTATCAAACTATCAGTATAATGCTGAAGAGTTTTTTTTTTTTTTTTTTTTTTTTTGAGCTCGTTAATGTCAGGGACTACAGATTCGAATTGAAAAAAATATTTTTGTTTTGAATAGTCCATTTAAGGAGGAAGGCTTATAGGCTATAAAACATCGCGCTTTGACTAATAAGAGTGGATCAGCAGTAAGAAATTTAATGAAAACGGAAAAATTTATATCATTATATAAAATGCTTGGAACGCAGCATTTACGTATATTTTTGAGGTAGACCGTGCAACGCCGGGCAATGCAGCTAGTACTGAATGATTAGACACAAAATCGATGGCAAAATCTGTAAAAAAGACAAAAAACAAAAAGCTTTTAAACGTACCATTTTTCTGTACTGCTATGGGGAAAATGTCAATGATTTTGATATACTTTGTATATATGACGAGTACGAAATCATGGACATACGGTGGGTAATTTCAAGTATTGTAACCTACTAATAATTTTTTATACTTTCAATTTATAACTTATATAAGTTATTTCCTGATCATTTAATAGCTTTGGTTTATTTAAATAATCGAATAGTTAACCTGAAGCATAAACCAACTTAAAATTAGTAACCTTCGAGGAAAGGCTGATGAAAGCTTACTTTCTCCAACCTTTCCAACAATCTCTCTGCGAGCTTGCAAAGAACTTTGGTATAACCTTACGTATAGATTAGTAATAAGTTACAACGTTGTAATATTATTGTGATGAACCATCCCGAAGCGATGCGTATTTTACACCAGTCATATAACTGGCAAAAGCTAAAGATATAAACGAGAAATTTAGAAAAAAAAAAACACCTATTTACAAATCTAGTAGCACTATGAACAAATACAAAATGAACCCCCCCCCCAAACGATGACAAAATTAAATATTTTGAAGATTTCTTCACCTGTAACGTTGTTGAATGTCCCACATGTCCCTCCGCCGTTGCTATTTCTCACTGAAATATTTATAGAGCCTGAAAACAAAAACAAAAAAATCTTCCATTATAACTAGTATAAATAGAAAGTTGCAAATCTATAGTAATAATATATGTTAAATTACTCAGCAGATTTCAGCAGTGTTCTCATAAAAAAGAATTTTATTTTGACTAAAATTAAACAATGGCAAACAAACGTATTAAACATATAACGTAACTAAGAAACATGACACATCAAAAACATGGAATAAACTGTTCCGATTCCGAGTCACAACTGACTGCAACAGGATTTATGTCGAGGACTGCATACTAAGTGCCTTGCCTCCCTTATTTTTTATACCGATAGATGGCAGCACCACCACCGGATCGAATAGTTAATGAGAATTTAGAACTAGTTCAGGAGCTAATAGCTACCTGGTGCTATCACACCCACAGGTATCGTTTCACTTGGAGGACATTGAGACCACGAGCATATTTAACGTCGCCCAGTCCCCTTTAATGAGGACGGTGGATCTTCGACCATCGAGGTTCGAACCCAGGACCCTCCGGCCCCGAATCCGACACTCTACCGATCGGGCTACCACGGCCCCGGAATAAACTGTTAAACTAAATCTAGAAGAATTGGCACCTTAAGAGTGTTGCCAAACTGAAATTCCAATAAAAAAACATTGTTAAGTAAAATTATGTAAATGAAGCTGAGTGTTTTAAACTGATTTAAAGTCTTAAATCTAACAATATAAAGCTGAACAGTTTGATTATAACGCACTAACCTCAGGAACTACTGGTTCGGATTGAAAAACTCTTTTTGTCTTGAATAGTCCATTTATTGAGGAAGGCTATATAACATCACGCTATGACTAATAGTATTGGAGCAGCAATAAATTGAAATTAAAACTGTAATAATCATGATGCATTTTTTGTTGCATCAATAGCTCGAACTTTTGTAGACCGAATAGCTCAGTCGGTAAAATGCCAGGCAGCAACTCTGCGGGCGGGAAGATTTTCACCATTTTTTCCCAGCTCATCGAAAAATTAATTTATATATCAAGGGTTTAATTTTTTTATTGATTTTGTTTCCGATTTTCTTATTTAACGGAAAATATTGATGTGGATAAGGGTGTGTCATTTTTTACTATATATATAATAATTATAATAAGTAAACTTAAAAAGAACCTTTTGGCAGAAACAAATGCACTGAGTCGATCTCGGTCCGCCCCGTAACAAAAAAGTCTATCGTCAGCTCCGTCAGATTTGGCGAGTTGTAACATGTTGCAGTTTCATTATCAAACATGATAGATGAGCCTCCGGGATACAAATTGTATTCAAATACCGCGGCGATGCTGGAAGGTCTGTCTGAAATAATAGTTAGTAATGTCACTCTTAAGAAATGACTACACAACAGAGACTACACAACAAAATCACTACACAACAAAATATACAGAGTAAAAATAGGGCAATAATAATGCTGTCAGAGAACCACAGAAACTTTACGCCAAGAAAATTTGACTGTGAAACTTCATCCGAATAATTTTTAAATTTATGAACTTGAATGAATTCTTAAAAATATACTGTGTGACACGATTTTCCTAACATGAACATATCACGTGCATTGAGTTGCTATTTAATTGTAACAAAAATTGGCAAACGCGTCACGTTTCTAAGTTATAGCCTCTATAATGTTTTCATACATCCTTGCTTATAATGAGATGAAAATGATTTAATTCCATATATATTTCAATAATGAGAAGTATAAAACAGCGTATTAGTATATACCGTGAAAAATATCAGCTGCAACAGTGATGTTTAACAGAATATTTTATTTGAATTAGAATTGCTTTAAGTTTTTGAAGTGGCAACACTTAATATTTTAATTTACCACTTATTCCGCAAGAAAATTATTTTTCCACCCTTACATATAAAAGTCGTTTTGACAAAATTGTTTTCAAACCTATGGATAAAAATGGCAAAGGCTTTTTGCATTTGAAAAGTATTTTTTCCAAATTGAGTGATGCTAAATGAAAGAAGGCATTTTTGTCACTCGACGTTAAATCCCGGTTATCACAAATTTGCCATTTTAACTGCGCATGCGGGCGGACTTAGCTGATTTCGAAAATCTTGCGAAAATTAATTACAAGCATTTTAAATTTGGTAATAAATATGAGATGGCAACAGATAAAAATTAGAAATCAGAAAGTTTTCTCTGATTTATTTTTCAGGCGTCGGTAAAGATTGGATTTTGCGTCTTAATTATTAATGGATTCGGTGTCTGATTTGTCTGTCCTTTTTCAGGACCAAATTTTTAACCTCAGAAGAGCGCACTAGAATTGCAGCATCACTTCTAATACAAAGCCGAACCCTCAACTTAAATAAAAATGCATAATACTAAGTTGTTTACGGCTAACGTAAAATATCCGCAAAGACGGATTACTACCCTCATATTCGAATCATTTTTGAAGTACACAACGTGTTTTACATCTCTGTTAAATAAATATTTCCAAACTAATAAATATTGAAGTGTCGTTTTTCTCTTAAGATTATCAGTTATTCATATCCGATAATATATCACGAAATCGTTGAGAAAATATTCTAATCGCATTCATTAATTTGGTGGGACTCTCGCTCAGCCTAAATATAAAGAAGCAACACTAAATCTTAAAACAGAAAGCTCAAAAAGCTAAGTCCTCGCGCAAGCGCAGTTGAAATGGCAAATTTGTGATAACCGGGATTTAACGTCTAGTATTTTTGACGGCCCACAAGTAAGAACGCTCAAGAAAGAACCTTAAGGAAAATCTCACCCAAAAAGAACTAGCGGCTTATTAGTGTCTAAGTAACTCGAGGATCTTTAGTCAGTTATTAAAACTAAAAAGGCCAAATTGTTAGTGAAAAACTTGCTGCAAAAATATGAAAGGATGGAAGGCAGAATGTGATTTTCATTTCTTGCATTCTCACATCGATTCTTTCCCGTCTAATCTTGCAAAGGTGAGTGATGAGCAAGGTGAACGCTTTCATCAAGATATTAAACGTAAAGAACAACGTTACCCAGGAAAATGGGATGCAAAAAATGTTGGAAAATTTCTGTTGCTTTCTAATCCAAGAGGATTTCACTATTCATAAAAGGAAAAGTTACGTTTTCATCATTTTTCTTTTATGGCACGCGGCTCATTTCTCTAAGTGTTAAAACCTGTGCTATTTCTCCTCACAATGTATGTATAAGTGCACATCATTACTCCATTTGCATTAAGATTCAAATTTGAAGTAAATAAATATGTTTAGATTAGATTTAAAAATTTCAGTTTTTAGCCATTTATGGAAATTAAATTTGTCATAACTTTAAAATGGTACGTGTTACAAGCATTTAGTCTATATATTCAAGCATTATTAGCAAGCCCAAATTGACCTAAATCAGGAGTTTTTCTCAATGTTCTAGAAAAAAAAGTAAAATTTTGTCACACAGTGATATCATTTAACAATACCAGTAATTTCAGTCCGATCTTTTCATTATTAGATAAATTTTTAGTTACGGTAATAATATCATTTTTTGTGGGATTTTTTCCCCCCAACAAAAATTATTTCTCAAGCGATACAACTTTCATTTTTCACGATGAAAGATTCTCTGAAGACACTCGGGGAGAGGTGTGGGAGAAATACTTACATGTGCGCTGTTTTTGGTTGTATTCGAATGTTCCAAAAGGTGCCTTTTGCACGTTTTTTGGTGCCAATCAGTGTTGATTTAAAAATAAACTTAAGTGATGTTATAGTTAGGCAAACAATTGGCAATATATCGCCAAGTTGGCGATAAATTTAGCAATTTTTTTTTTCAAATCCGGTTTCAATTTGGCGACATTTAGCGAGTAATCCATAGAATCACGTTAAAATTATCGATATTTGAAAGATGAATTTATGCAAAACACTTTTTGTTTTGTTTTTTGCATTGATTAGATACAAACTGGGGGCATTAATGTGGGCATATTTAAATTGTGCAGAGGCTGAAAGAACCAGATTGAGTTTAAGTTTTCTGTAAATATTTTTTTCCTGTTATAAATAATCTACCATTCCGTATGTCTTTATCCTATTTTAAATTATTTTTAGTGACTTTCTAAAGAGGCCCCATATTTACACCCCATTTTTTTCCGGTGTTTTTTTATTTATTTATTTTTTGTGCATAGTTTGAAATGAAATCATTGATATTAATCATTGTTTTGCCTTCTCGCATTTAGGATAATTGTTATAGTTCTTAAAATACACCGCCAGCTCAGTTATTCCATCCGAGGACTGCAGTTTCGTGCTTTTTAGCACAACAGCCCGGAATGGGAATCACATGAGTTGGAGGCGAAAATCCTCTTAAGGGAGCCAAGAGAGCCGAACAAACTGGTAGCTAATGCAAAATTAGCAAAGCAGATGAGCGACCGCAGCAATGGAGCGGTTCAACTCAAAGATTTATGGCAAAGCATGGTATTCTGTAGTAAGTTACCGCCCTAAAGCCTGGGCTAAGGCAGAAAAACTTAAAATACACCGCCAGCTCAGTTATTCCATCCGAGGACTGCAGTTGAAGTTGAGTGCTAAAAAGCACGAAACTGCAGTCCTCGGATGGAATAACTGAGCTGGCGGTGTATTTTAAGTATTTCTGTTTTTATCCTGCAAGACCATTATTTTTGCAACCGTTAGTCTTAGATGTATACTTCTAATTGCAAAGATGTTCAAAATCAGATGCAGAGTTAAGATATTGAAAGTTTGAAGTAAAAATAAAAATAAGTCAAAGAATACAAAATTTAACTTTTTATACTGGCCCCAGGTCCCTAACTTATGTTTCGAAAAATAATTTCCTTTGAAAAATAATTCCAATACAAAAAGATTGAAATAAGTACGACCAATATTCACCGAGATATGAAACGCAACGTTTTGTGACTTACACCACTTTTCACTCGCCGTCAATAACACCTTTGGGGAGAAAATATGGCGGTTAACAAGTGTTTAAAATTATGTGTGTATAGAGTGTGGTTTTACAAATTGTTCGAAGTTTATTAGTGTGTTTTTGTGTATCACGGCATAACATTTGAAATCATTTTTGAATAGCAATGAAAAATATGCATAAATACCTTGTTTTTCTTTGACGATCTGTCATTCTTCTGAAAGGGCGATAAGTTCCAATCTCAACTTCTGTATGGTCCCTCAAAATTTTGAACGGGAATATCTCCTTGAGTTTTGGTCGCACACATTGAAAACTATTACCGATACAAATGTCAAGTTTTTTGTATCGGTAATAGTTTTCAATGGAGATTATTTCAATAAATAGAAGTTAGGGACTTGGGGCCATATAAAAAGCTAAATTTTGCATTTTTTAACTTCTTTTTATTTTTACGTTAAACTTTCAATATCTTAACTCTGCACCTGATTTTGAACATTTTCGCAACTGAAAGTGTACATCTAGGACTAACGGTTGCGAAAATAAAGGTCTTGCAGGTTAAAACGAAACACCCTGTATACTATTAATTTCTGTGTATGCGTGTGTGTGTATAAGTGACTAAAACTGTACCACAAAAATTAGAAGCTGCTGACCACCCTTCGGATGTACAGCTCAAGATGTCTTGACCATTGAGCCCAAAGCCTTTCTCACATTTGTACGCGACAGTATCTCCCACCAAGTACTTGGTCTTCTGCGGCAGGTAGGACCCTCTGATTGGTACATCCGGGACATTACAAACTGCAACAGAAAAAGAAAACGACATCTTCTACATAAACAAAACAGAGAATATGTGCGAAAATATATGTGTGTGTGTGTGTGTACGTATGTTCCCCCACAGTTTACGTCGGATCTCGACAAAATTTGGGAGGGAGGTACTTGGGCAGTCGAGAAGGAACGTAGGGTTTTTTTTTTCGAATGCCAAAAAAGAACCGAACAGTTCGAATTTTAATTTTAGCATTCGAAAATTCTCTTTCTAACTGAAATAATTAACCGATTTGCTTGATTCAAGTTTCATTCGAAAGCCCGCTAAAAATACTCCTGAAGTTCATTTACTTCCTTTGAAATTAAAAAAAAATAATAAAAAAAAAACAAGTCTGTAAAATCATCAGAAAAAAATTTATAAGCATTTTTAGCCTTTTGAAACGTTCATATCAAATCTGAAGTTAATCGTTTGCCAACGAGCAGTTTAAGTTAGAGTGAAAAAAAATCTGTTGAATTTTTTTTTTTCTTGACTGCGAACAAATGAAAATATTGATTTTTCATTAAGGTGAAATTTTACCTTAAAAAAAAAATATTTTTTTACTGCCAGCAGAAGATAGTCAAGGATTTTAGTTGTATTAACAACGAGTTGCGTGTAATTTATTAGGGATTTTTAAACTTGCCGTTAACGAAATTTAAGAATCATTATTTAAACGGGAAATCTTACAAGCAAATTTTATTTAAAAAAAAGTTAAAAATACCGTTCATAATGCTGAGGTGTTCAAAGTACAGAGAGGTCAGCCTATGTTAAGTCTATGGAGTTTCTGTGGGACTATCAAATTGTGTTCAAAATATCAGGGAGATAATAGAGAGTGTTCATATAAGGAAAGTTCATTGTAGATTGACTTATACCGCGGCCAAATTTATCTAAGCATCCGCCGAATGTTGCAATCCTGGCATGAAAAGGTGGATGACAAGTAAGTCAAACAGCCGTCGAAGGCGGCTGCTTGCATAGGAAGGCGAATGGCGTAAAAAGGCGAACCAGCTGGCTAGTTAGCAATAAGAAGGCCAAAATTATTCTATCAATTGATAAGTTTATGCAGGTAAAAATCTTCATAATTTTTTTTTAATTTTACGTAATTTTCAAATAGCAAAATTTTTCGTTTTTTGATGAAAATCGGGTATTTTGACTTCGAAGTGGAGTTGAAAATTGAATAACCAGTCAAAGAAGAAAAATGATCGTTTTCAGCTACAGAATTAATTTTTAGTAATAATAAAACTGAAAGTATCTATGTCTGGATATTTGGATATCTGAATATGTGTCTGTTACGAGCATAGCGCCTAGACCGTTCGGCCGATTTTCATGACATTTGGCACAAAATGAGTTCGTAGCATAGGGGTGAACCTCGAAGCGATTTTTCGAAAATTTGATTTTGTTCTTTTTCTATTCCAATTTTAAGAACATTTTATCGAGCAAATTATCATAACATGAAAGAGTAAATTATCGTAACGTGGGCGAGCATATTAACATAACGTGGACGAGCAAACTACCATATGCAACCATGGGTGGGTAAATGAACATTGCAAATTTGCGAGAAATTCTTCATCCATTATTTGTAAATATACTGGCGAACCAAATGAGCTTTTAATTTTTTACCACGGGCAAAGCTGTGTGGGTACCGCTAGTTAACTAATAAAATCAATTTATGTTTTTGACTTTTGAGGATCCAGAGATGAGTTAAGAGTGGCACCGCTATGAAGTTATTTTTGACTTAGTGCGTCAGGCTTCATAAAATTTAAGGCTTCGTAAAACATTAAAGAAAATTGGACAGAACAGTCTTCGAAATGTACTTTATTATGTAGTAATTTCATGAATATACATTAAATTTTTCCTTAAAAAATTGAAAAAATACTTTTTTTTTTGAGCAATCACGATTGCTTATTGCTTTCATTTGACTGTTTTGATATGATATGATTTTATCCCGCCAGCACCCTCTGCAGCACCACCGTCGACCGGCTCCTCACGATGCTGCTCCTATAGCGAAAACCGTCTCCAGGCTGCGCTCATATCCTACATACTCACACAAACCTACACACAAACACAAACGCATATACCTACACCTACACACATACAGAAACACTCAAATACATACACACACGCATGCATGCAGACACCTACACATACACACCCCTACACACAACTACCCACACACTCATAAGATAAATAAATACCTTTGTACTGAACAGTAAAGTAAGCTCCTAACGTTGTTTTGTCTTACTTTACCACACACTCATGTCTGCACACAGACACAAACACATATGCCTACACACACATACACATTCCCTACCACACACAAACACTTATACACACAGCTACCCGCACTAAAACCTGCACACAGACACAAATACACATGCCTACACACATACACATACCCCCTAAAGACAAACACACATACCTCCCCCCCCCACACACACATAAACACACATGCCTACATACACACACACACTCATGATTGCAAAAAACATAACTTGAATTCAAGAGGTCAAAATTCAAATTATTATTATTATTATTTTTGCTACGAAATATTCTTATTGACTCTTAGAAATATAAACTGTGCGTGATAGGAATTTGCCGACTTGGAATTTGCTTTCAAAACGCTAAATTTCCCCCCAAAGACGTTCTTCCAGCAAAGTTAAAAATTTTATAGCAGGCTATTGTCATCATAATTTGAATCTAATTCAGGTGTAGACTGGGATGCGTCTGGTGCGTTAATTCTTTCTCGAGCTGATATTAATTTTAAAGTGTGCATTGGGGTCATTCCACGCCAAATCAACAAACCTCTGAAATTGACCCACGGTTGATTTCTATAAAATTTACAGGTTTGAGTCTACCCACGTGATGATATAAAAAACCGTTTTTTTTTTAGATTTTTTTGACCGTTAGTTTTTTGTGCGAGACCCCCCGATGTACTCGAAAAATGGAAAAAAGGATACTTCTGTGGTTACAAAAATTAATTTTTCTCAGTTCCTATAGCAGCTAGAGTGACGTCGTCATTTTAAAGCTCTTTTAATAGGCTTTCACATGGTATGTCATTAGGCAAGGTTACGTGACATTAATATTTCAAAATTATGCAAATCATTATCGGACCTTGAATATTTTAAAAAGTAGATTTTTTAAAATTATGAAAAAAAAAATATTTTTTGCTTACTAATGTGGTCTACACGTGGTAAAAATTTCAGAAAGGGACAGCAATTGGCTCGTACTGAAAATTAATTTTTCATCTTCAATTAACAACCGCACATTGGGAAAATTGCATTATTATGCGGAATCGAAATATTTTACGAGTACTTTGTAGGGTTTCACAGAAAAACTAATGGTCGAAAAGTCTAATGAAACTATTTTTTTATATTATCACGTGGGTAGACTCAAACTCATAATTTTTTTAGAAATTGATGATGGGTCAATTTCAGAAGAAGTTCGTCGATTTGGCGTTGAATGACCCCTTTATCTCTTCCTTTGAGCATACTCACCTCGATAAGTACTCACCTTGGGCAACAGTCATTCCGATACTTGAAGATATAAGCATCCAAATACAGGCTTTTAATGTCTTCATAGTCTGTTTAGAAAACGGCCCCTGAACTAAAACTCTATATTATCGCTCATACTGCTTCCTTCGCTTTGGTTTTATCAACAGAAAGCAAATTTACATTTGGGACGAATAATGCATCCGACTTTCAGGTAACAGAAGTTCCGCCACAGGATGCAGAAGGGATGTGGCGTCATGCTTTTCCGAGACACTCGTTGAATCCATCAGAGAAAATGAAGGGAGTGAAGTGGGGTTGCGCGCACCGGTACGCAAATTGGCCGATTACCCATAATCGGCTGCCGATAATCGGCCTCGCTTCCTCCGTCACTTTTTTTTTTCTTTCTTTTTTTTGACTTCAAAAATAGTTAACAGATATAAATAATTTTCACTTTCCAATTTAAATGTCCTGTAGTTCAATTGTTCTTTGTTGTGTCATGTGAATTTTAGTTGTGAGAATTATTCTTTAATATTTTTTTTCAGTTTTACGCACTTTCTAAACTATTTGTTTTTCCTCTGTACACTTACATACTGCAGTTTTAAAATAATGTTTGCAGCTAATTACGTTTATTCATTGTTCATAAATGTACTCATCATAGTTTCTAGTTCGAGATATGCTTAAAAAAAGTATTTTGAAAAATATTTTTTCGCCGATTAATCGGCAAAATTTGGCCGATTATAAATAATCGGCAAAGTGGCCGATTAATCGGTGCATCCCTACAGTGAAGACTTTTATTCGTAAGGACGGACAAGTCACGTGATAGATTTTAATGCAAAGCATTGGATGAAATCAGGTTTCTTTTCCTAGTCTCGCGCAAAACGTGTCAACCATTCGTCGGTGTGGAGTCACATGACTTGAGGTCCTTGCCTGAACGTTTGCTTAGCCAGTGATTGGACTTGCTCCCTCCTATACTTGCTTGCAACTTAAGTTGACAATGACGTCACGACGCGCGAAAGAAAAACCTAGAGCTGCTATATAGATAGGTAGACGCATCAGCTTTTTAGCCATTTTGGATCGGATTTTTCATTGTTGCACTGTTAGAGTTACTACAGCAAAGTTTCGGATTCCGCCAAATTTGCCGAAAATAATATTTTATTTAATAAACAATTCACGTGCCGCTAATAATTGCTCACATTGAACAATCACCAAACGCGATAACTCTCCAGAAAAGACAACCACTCAAACACGCGCTCCGATCCAAAATGGCTAATCTTAAGCTGATGCGTCGGCTCGTGTATATAGGGTCCTTAGAAAAAACCGAGTTAACAGATGAAACGTCACACTTGCTACGAAAATAAGAGGAGATCGCCACCTGTCTATGAGCTGCTATTGGCTGGCGCGTTTGATTCAAATGGAAGAAGTGCTCCGCGGATGAATTTACGTTTCGCTGGTAAAATTGAAAATATTTAACCATCTACAGAAATTATGACAAAAACGGTTACGTATGCGTTTGTTTAATTAACTAATCCGATTTCCTTCGCTTTGCCTGAGTTTACTTCTCCATTGTCAAGTAAGCTTGCAGTCGAGTTTAATGCTAATTCCTGCTCAAAGGTTGAATCTTTAATAAACGAGGCGCACTGATTTTACAGCTAATACCCCCCCCCCCACACACACACATTCTCTATCGATATTTTGGCTGTTACAAATGTTGGTTTTAAATTGAAATGTTTTAAAGATTAAATTTTAAGTTACTTTTTCTATGTCACTCTGGCGGATTGCGGTTTATAACGTTCCCTAAAACAATGTACTAAAAAATAATAGTAAACAAAATTAATCTTGATGACTAAGTTATCAAACTTATTATCCTATGCACTAATTCTTTGCATACTGCAGATTTACATTCATTAATTTAAAACACTTACATTTTGAGAATTCACAAATACCAAAACATATGAAAAAATTTGAAACAATTCTTACCATGATCTTTGATTCGATATGAAAATAAAGTCAAAAAATCTGGTTTCCGGCTACTTGTCAAGGACTTTCAATTCTGTTCCAAAACATTCAAACCTACTCTCTTAAAAAAATTCCAGCGATTTTAACTCAGACTGAGTAAATTTTCACTCCTTTCCAGTTTTGAAAACGCACTTTCCTTAAAGGAGTGAATTTCATTCCCTTTGCGGAGCGGTTGTTTTCACTCCTTTTGGATAAACTAATTTCACTCCCATTTGATAAGTTATTTTCACTCTTTTTTAAGACTAAATTAATATCCTAAATGAGTGACTGCTTTCCGTTTTGGAAAGCCGATATTTCACTCTTTTTTAGAATAAGATTGGTAAAATTATTTCACTTCTCATTTGGTGAAATTGTTTTTGTACGAAGAATTTTCTTTCTTATTAAAACTTTAACTGGCAATATTTCTTGAATCTCCGCTACAACGACTCCGCTACAACGCGATTCGACTTACGCGAAATGGCTATAACGCCAGGAGCAACATATTTTAGGGCTAAAGCGAGTTTCTCGCACTCAACAAGAAATTATTTGGAAAGGAATCGTGATGCTAAGTTTCGGCTTTGTTATTCACTACTAAACATTGACTTCGTGAATGTACTTTCATTCTTTTTAGCATCACTGACTGAGCAAGTTCCCACACACCGCACTATCAACATAGCTTTGCTAGTGTGTATATGACACCATTCCTCATTTTTCATTTATTTGTTTTAAAAATGAAATATTTTGGCACCTAAGCACGCTGTTTCATCTAAAGTTTGAAGATGGAAGCGAAAAGCGAAAATTTGCGACAATTTAAGAAAATGTAAAGATTATTGATACGTTTGAACAACTAGAAAGTGGTTCGAAAACAACACGACTATTAGGTATGAGTGAATCTTTCATACGTAAAATTAAAAGTCGCAGAGGGGAGTAGTGTCTAAGTTAAAGTTAAAAATGTAACTTATTGTTCTACTGTACAGTAACTCTTACAGTGCAGTGCTTTATTATTACTACATACTGTACGTCCCGTACTGTTATTTTTATGTCTCTCTCTCCCATTCACCACTGATTTTGTGCATCGCAACAGTATTTCATGTTGAATTTTTCAACCTTTTTAAATATACGGAAACAATTTCTTTATGTAAGAAACGGTAATATGTAGCTAAAAATGGTCTATAAAAGTTTAAAAAGTGTTTAAAAATGTCTAAAAGGATTGGGCATGTTAATAAAAAAAATCATAAACACGACACTTTTCCACCACGCGAAATTACGACTTATGCGAGGAGTCTTGGAACGCATCCTTCGCGTAAATCGGGATCCGAATGTACTCGTATATCGTTACAAATCACCCACGTGCAATATTACCTACACCTCTGAATCTAAAAATTGAAATAAAATTAAAAAACCCACACAGTTCCAAATAAATAGATTAAAATTTTGAAACACTATATTGGTATTCTCGGTGTGCCTTTTAACATTAATAATGTTTTAAAACTTACATCAGTCCAAATTAATTTAAAAAATCACTCATAAATTACGACAAGATACGTTTGAATTCAATTTTGTTTCTTCGAGGCCATTCATTAATTACTTAAGGACAATTTTAGCAATTTTTGACCACTCCCTCCCCCCGTCTCACGTAAGATTCTTTTGTTTTCTTCAAAATAATAAAATAAATATTACATCATTGTGATCGTTCTTAAATTAACTATCATTAATATTTTTAAAACCTTTTTGAGCAAAGAAATATTTACTGTAAGGAATCTAGACCGAATGTTTTTTCGACAAATAATTTTTGTATATGATGCGATAATAATTAAAAATAAGACATGTAAAACACAGTGCGATTCTTTTACCATATTTTACACGTTTCATTCTTTGAATCACAAGTAAAAAACAGCTCATCCTATAATACATCTTTTTGCCTTCCTGAAGCAAATGAAATACAGTGGCTCCCAAAAGTGTTCGTGCACCTACGACTTTCAATGAAATTGGCCCCTATCCATTGGTTAGAATTAATATTTCGGAACAGGTATTTAATTATACGATCTATGATCAATTTTTAACAAAACTACCTGAAATCTTTTTGAAAAATATTAAAACTTAATTTTTTAATAATCAAAAAACAAAAAGTGCCGGAAATTTTATCTCACAAAAGTCTTCGTACACATTGAAAAATGTCTATCTATTATTGAATAACCTAACTTTTTATTAAGTTATGAATAAGTAGAATATCATGCAGTATCAACAACACCTTTTAAGCGTCTGCGAATAGATTTCATTCTTTTTTTGCGTAATTTCCAAGTAAGTGTTCAACCACTCTTCGAGAGAGTCTTACTGTTTCTAGCTCTATTTTCGTTTCAAAGCCATATTTTCGAAATCTAGCCTCCAGATATATCTAAATACGTTACATTAAGTTCAAATCTGGAGATGGAGGGGGTAATTTCTAAACTTTAGGACAATTTTCGAGGACCTAGACGCAAACGTTGAACACCGTGTGTTTCTTATAGTGTATCTTGACAAAAAACAAAATTGTTTCCGATAACCAAATTTTTGGCTAAGAGTTTAAAATTGGTTTTTAAAATAATTAAAGGAACAGCGTGATTCATTATTTCATCAAAAAATTCCAAACTACCAAGTCCTGACGCTGATACGCACCCTCACGCAAGAACACCTTCACCGTCCTCATTAACTGATCCAACTAAGTTCTTAAGATTAAGTTCCTAATTTTTTCTTCTATTTACAATTATACAACAGTTTAACCAAAAATGTTGATTTCATATTCATCTCTAAGTAAGTCGTAATTCCAAAACGTTTTGAGCTTATCTATCAGATTTTGCGGCGAAAAGCGTAAGCTTTCTGTTTTTCTGCTGGAAGAAAATTTCTGCTGGAAGAGGTTCCCTTTTAATCCAGCTAACCAGAGATTTTGGCGAACAATTTTAGGGGAAAATTAAATGTAAAATGTTTCATTTAACTCTGTAGAAACTTTTACATCACTCAAATGTGTATTTTTCATAATTTTTTAACTTTAAATCTCGGATCACGCTTGGTCAACTTTGCCGGTTGAATTTTATTGCCTTGTTTTCGGTCCGATTCTTTTTTTAAAGCATTTTAACAAGCACTTTACTATAGAATGGAATACATTTTCTAATTTAGAGATATTTCAAACAAATTTACCGTTACTATGAGGAAAACATTCAAATTTCGAATGGTGGTTGTTGTTTTTTACGAATACCAGCCATTTCAAAGTAATAAGCACAATATTAAGGAATAAATAAGAAAAAAATTAAAGCTAAATAACTTTTAAGGGTCAACACAATGCAAATATAATAAAAAAAACGACACATGATAATTTTAATCATGAATTTATTCGAAAATATTTGAGTGTACGATGACTTTTGTGGCGTGTTATTTCTCTGTCTTTTCGTTTTTTGATCCATTTCAAAAAGAAGATCCATCAATGCTTTGAAAAAACTACTGGGTTGTATTTAGAATGGTATAGGAATGATGTGAAAAAATATTGGACGTCTTATTCGAATCCAGTTTCGCGTTATTTTGGTTTTACTAAAAAATTTTTAAGTGTACGAACACTTTTAGGAGCCACTGTCTAATCTTTGCCAAACCACTTGACCGTGTGATTTCAAATATAAATATCGGCTTGGAAAATATTACGTAAGAATGGATCTAACCAACCTCCCTCTAAACAAGGGTATGTAGAGAATTTTCCACCCCCTCCCCCTCAGGACCCTTAATTAATGAATGGCCCCTTACACATATGAATGAGTGTATTATACAAAGTTTATGATACTCTTAAAAGTTTATTATACACAAAAACAATATTTGATTAATTTAAAATATATATACAGTACGCACACACTAAAGATGGTAACGACTGTTTCAAATGTCGTATTTTTGATTCGATGAACGAAACAAAATTGTTGAAAGTTTCATTCATTTGGAAGAAAAATTCACAAAAAATTGTAACATTGCACGTGGGTGATTTGTAACGATATACGAGCAGTTCAAGAAATATTAAGTTACAAGTTTTAATAAAAACGAAAATTCTTTGCACTTACCATGCAGTTTTTGTGCATTGCCTTCGGAACTTCATTCGGCAACAAAAACTTTTAATTCATAAAAGGAAGACATTTAGATGGCGACATTCACTTCGTACTCGCGACTAACGTTAGCTAAGCCAAACATGGAGGTATGGAAGATTCTCCCTAAACAAAATCACGTGACAGAATCGGGCCAATGAAAAAATTTTTTGAGTCCATCTTTCCGATTTCAATTCCGAGTCACAACTGACTACAACTGTATTAATGTCGAGGACTGCACACTAAGTGCCTTGCCTCCTTTATTTTTTTATACCGATAGATGGCAGCACCATCACCGGATCGAACAGTTAGTGAGAATTTAGAACTAGACCAGGAGCTGATAGCTGCCTGGTGCTAGCACCCCCAGAAGTATCGTTTCACTTGGAGGACATTGAGACCACGAGCATATTTAACGTCGCCCAGTCTCCTTTAATGACGACGGTGGGTCTTCAACCATCGAGGTTCGAACTCAGGACCCTCCGGCCCCGAATCCGACACTCTACCGATCGGGCTACCACGGCCCCGAGTCCTTCTTTTAAAGAATGTTTTTATTTTTCGCTCATCAAAAGGAGTGTTTCCGAATTTCACCCCAATAAAGAAAAGATTTAGTCTTTTTTCGATAAAGCTAGCACTCAGAAAGAATAGATTTCACTCTTTTTAAGAGTTTTTTTTTTTGTTCTTTTGAAATAAGAGTATGTGTTTGTCACGGTTGACCAGCGAGCTCTAACACTCTAATTGAAGTGATCTTTCCTGTGAGTTGAATCTCGCCCATTTCTGTTACAGCAGCATTCATCTGTCCGTACGTTCTATTATTATATTACGTTATATTCATCTGTATTATATTACGTTATATTCATTTTATGAATATAACGTAATTACGTTATATTCATTATTATTATTATCAATTCCGTTTATATTACGTTATATTCATCTGTCTAACCATTTCAAGGGCTCGTCATTAAATTTTTAGAAATATTATTAAAAAACACTATTAATGTGTATGCTTGATCGTATAAACATAGATTCGTCATTCAAGAAAAAAAATAAAGAAATAAAAAAAATAAAAAAAAAATTTAAAAAAAATGAGAATGAGTCAGAAATTTTTTTTTAATGAATTTCTTTCGCAGGGGGTGGTGTCCCCACTTGTTCACACTCCGCTCCCAGAGCCCGGAAAAAATGCGTTCATGTATGCAAAATTGAGTTTGAATCTTTCAGAACTCTATAATTGAATACTTGAAGGAAAATGAAGAAAAATGGTTGACTATTTTAGCGTTAATTCAATTTTTTTTAATTTGAAATTTTTTTCCATTTCTGAGTTCATTCGTTGTTGCCTCCGCCCTATCCGTTTTCTCGCTCGTCGTTGCTCAAAGGGGGTCTTGGAACTTACATCTTGAGAGAGCAGAAATTCTTAAATTACCGAATGAAATTCCAAATTTAGCAGATTGAGGATAATTTTACCGAATGGAGCTCCAAATTTTTCTGAATGCTGACAATTTTGTAGACTCGTCAGATAAATATTACCGAATAAGGAAATTTTTGGAAACACCCATCGGGATTCCGTTGATTGTCCCTCTTTTCTCTTTCTGAAACCTATCCACATTTATAGGTAAGCATTTTACTATAGCTTTTACGTGATAGATTACCACATCCCTGTGATGTTTCCCCCTCTTTTGTAAAGACAACAAGAGAAATACATGGTCTTTAAGAGACGTTAAATGCATCTATTATTTACAGCTATCTTACACATTATTTTATGTTACAAAGATATTTAGAACCTCGCGTCTGTGGTTCACCAGTTCTTCGTTCAGTAATGTCTCTCCTCTTTGACCTACTTCATTTCCCTTACATCCTTCGGTGGGGGCTTTGTTGACACCAGAATCTGGTGGGATGACATTTCTTGCAAGTTATGCTTTTCTCATCCGTCTGGAATTTGGAATCTCGATGACAGTGAACTGAAAAATGTTCGATATAGTGTCACAGACATCATCTCACAAAGTTTATGTGCACAACAGAATGTCCAGCTCCAGATAGAACTCGGCTATTCTAAAAACCACATTGCGGGCTTTTCACGGAAAAGGGAAGGCTAACGTCGTATTTGCGCGTGGTCCTAGACTTATCCAACTTCCATTCTGATGATAGATTCAAAACATACACCTAACATGTTTTTTTTTACCACGAGTGTGGTCTGGGAAAGAATTTCTAGTTCCACCCCAACCACTGTGTAAAAAAAATTCCGAAATGTTACAGATTTTTTTAGTGTATCGTTTTGGGATTTCAATCGTTTTTATCCATTTCCTGAGAAATTCAAGCATCATTGTCAAAAAGTTTCCTGAATTGCATCAAGTTGCACGATTGCAGACCAGATTTAAATATTAGTCCAGACAATATTTTTGGTACCTAAATAATTCAAACTGTTAATTTAATAAACCGAACCAGGTTTTTTTTAAACATTTGTGTGTAATTTCTATATTTTATGATAATTTAAATTAAACTATCTAAAAATTATCAACATTTCATAATTTTTTACCATACATAATTTATCAGGTAAGAAATTGTACACGAATTGAGGTTTACTTTGTAAAACAAAACATTAAACATGTTCAGTAAAAATATCATGCAAAAATATTTCTTCGTTTTTAAGCTATCACATGATAATATCAAATAAACACATTTTTGGAATAACAGCTTCAAAATTATTTTTTACGGTGAATTACTTAAATGAACTGATACGTTTTCTCTCATATTTTTCTTAATTACAGGAACTTTTCAAAGCGGTTTGCTTCAAATTATTCAGGAAGACGAGGGAATAGGGTGGTTTAAAAAAAAAAAAAACTTTTTTTTAGCTTTAGTCCAGGACAATCCCTACTTTTTTTTGACTTATAGTATTTTGCTGTAAAAGTTTTAGCTTCGTACTCAAATTTTAAGAGGATGCTTAGTGACCCCTCCGTTTAACATGAGCCGTAGCATAGAAAATGCCACAAATTTAGAAACATTTCAATTTTCCCAGCTGTTGTTTTGTAAATAATTATTTTATTGCAATATCTGTTATAGAATTAAAAACTGAGCGTATCTATGTATGTCCAAGCTTCTTCTCCCGAACGACAGTGAACTGACCATCGAACCCGGTATCGATGGATTCGTAAACCTCCCGTCTTCATGTTTGGCCATTTAACATAATCCTCCGATAATAATTAGCGGAGATATCCATTCAAAACTATTAATTATGACTCTTAGATTTCAAAATCAAATCCCTATTTTTCGAAGGCTTTCCTCCTCCATTCAAATTATTATTCAGTGCTTTATCTCCACTTTCCGCAACAATGATTTTATTAAAATGTATAGCGTGAAGAAAATCATTGAGATGAAAGATCTGTTGACATTTTTTGTCTCGAATATGAACAGGTACAATTCATGTTTTTGTTTCGAGGCTTTTCCTGTAATCAGGGGATTTCAAATGTTTACTTTTTGGGGGTTTTCCGCAATCTGCCGCAAAATTTCACTGACTTTTTTTTTTTGGTTCAAGCCTGAGTGTTGAACTTGCGTCACATGACATAACTTTTATTTTCGAGGTGCACCGTGCAAAGTCGGGCGACGCAGCTAGTATATGCATAATACTCGTGTATATTATAATACGTAGCATTGTTTTTCAGTTCAATGTATCTTTTTACCCCCTTCCCCTTACTTATGAAGTTTGGGGGAGGGGGTGGAGCCCCCTCTTTCAGTTAAAATAGGAAGCTAAAATTCTTCTAGTCCTATCCACAAGTCTAAAAATATGGAGGGGTGTCCTGTTATCTAAGAGAATTTTTTTACATGTATTTTTGAACCATCCTGCTGGAGAACAATACTTATTTTTCTTCCGAAAATTGAACAATTTCGAGATTAATAGTCCTATATCCCCTTTTAGCCATTTAACCGATCAAAATTAGCTTGCATAGCATTCGTACTACTAGATTATTTTCATATTTATTTATAATTTTTGAATGCCAAAGTTTAGCATGGTAGGCGGTAAAACATACTGACAAAAGAAAACAGTACTTACTAATTTTACACTTGTTTCCAATAAGCTTCTTATTTCTTCGGCAAGAAAAGTCTGGACGCAAGTTTGGATCATTCACCCAACAATTCTTCATTAAGTAATACAGTGAAACCTGTGTAAGTTGACCACTTGCGGTGCAATACTTTGGTGGTCAACTTAGACAGGTGGTCAACTTATAAAGGGGGCAATGATGATTATAAATTTTTTTTTTGTAAGTCTTGCACCATGCATTCATTTTTTGCCTAATTGACACTTACTCTTTCTGTTCAACTCACTTTCATTGTTTAGCATTACTTTGAATCAATAATATAAAATGTTATTCGAATATTTTTAGAGATTATTTTCCCAGAATGATGTATAGTATGTTATGAAAATTTAAAATTTCAGTAAATTGATCAAAAAAAAAAGTCTTATTGTTTATGAAAAGTTAATCATTTTATATTAATAGTTCCTAAAAAATTATAGTTAATCAAAAAATAAAAATTTTTTCGTTTAACAACAAAAGAAAAACAAGTTTGGAGAATAAAAGGGTTCTTAGTAGTTTTCCCATGTGGTTCAACTCAAAAGGAGGTTTAGTTATGCTGCTGTTTCATTAGTTGGTAAAATGGTGGTCTGGCATCAAAAATATTCTTGGAAAGCTATAAAAAAAATAATAAAAATAATAATTTGTTGAATAAAATTTTTAAAAATAAACCAAGTGGTCAACTTACAAAAGGTTTTTTACAATACTCCAAACCAAACTTGGGGTTCATTAGTGGTCAAGATAGACAGGTGGTCAAGATAGAGAGGTGATCAAGTTACAGAGGTTTTCCTTCGTTATATAAGATAGGACTAATTCCGTTCCTGACAAAAGCGGTCAGCATAGACAGGTGGTCAACTTACAAAGGTGGTCAACTTTTACTGGTGGTCAACACAGGTTTTACTGTATCTGAAAGTGGAAAAAAAATGGAACTAGTCAGTTCTACTAAAGCACGATACATAATCATGAAGTCAACTTTAAATCAGTATTCTTAAAAATACTAAATGCTACGCATGCACACAAACAGTTTTATTACTTCCTTTATTGTATTCGAGAAAAATATTCACTCAAAAATCGTCCTTCATTTCCATTTTGCTCGCTCCCGAATGAATAGAGTTTTTTATTTCAACCCGATGAATTTTGACGATCCCCGAGTTATTTACAACGTGTTTTCTCGGGACGTCTGTATGTACGTATGTTTGTGCGTATGTATCTCGCATAACTCAAAAACGGTATGTCCTAGAAAGTTGAAACTTGGTACGTAGACTCCTAGTGGGGTCTAGTTATGCACCTCCCCTTTTGGTTGCATTCGGATGTTCTTAAGAGGTCTTTTGTACCTTTTAGGGGGAAAATCATTGTTCATTTCAATGCAAACTCAAGTGGTGTTTTAATTTGGCGGACACTTAGCGATATATATATCGTCAAGTTTTGTCACCAACTTGGCAACAAATTTGGCGTTTTTTTTTTTCTTTTTTTTTGAATCTGGTTTCAATTTGACCATATTTAGAGAGTTAACTATAGAATTACATTAAATTTACCAATTTTACGAACATTTGACTGTACAATACTTTTTTTTTTTTTTGAGCAATCACGATTGCTTATTGTTCTCACTTGACTGTTTTTGACGTCCTATGATTTTATTTTCCCACCGCCACCCTCCGCACCATCACCGTCGACCGGCGCCTCACGATGCTGCTCCTATAGCGAAAACAATCTCCAGGTTGCATCCATATCCTACACACACGCGCATACATACACAACTACACACACGCACACACACACAAACACATACACCTACACGCAAACACACCGCACACACATATACCCACACATACATCTACACACACATGCACCTACACACATACAAATACATACAGGCACCTACACATGCACACAAACACATACACACACATACAAACAACTACCCACACATTCATGCCTGCACACAGACACAGACACATATGCCTACACACATATACACATACCCCCCTCCCACATACACATACAAATCCATACACACAACTACCCACACATTCATGCCTGCACACAGACACAAACACACATGCCTACACAGACATACACATACCCCTACACACAACACACACGCCTACATACACACACTCGTGATTGCGAAAACATAATTTGAATTCAAAATGTCAAAATTCAAATTAATTTTTATTATTTTATTTTTCTTTTTTTTTGAGCAATCACGATTGCTTATTGCTTTCATTTGACTATTTTTGGCGTGCTATCATTTTTCCCACCGGCGCAGCGCCACCCTCCGCCAGCACCACCCGTCGCCTCACGATGCTGCTCCTCTAGCGAAAACCGTCTCCATATCCTACACACACACACGCACACACAAACACATATACAAACACCACCATACACAAACACATACACACACAAACACATACACACAACTGCCCACACATTCATGCCTGCACACAGACACATATGCTTACACACACATACACATACCCCGCCCCCACGCACACAAACACTCATACACACAACTACCCACACACTCGTGACTGCACACAGACACAAATGCCTACACACAAACACATACCCCCACACACAAGCCTACATACACACACTCGTGATTGCGAAAAACATAATTTGAATTCAAGATGACAAAATTCAAATTAATTTTTATCTTTTTTTTTTTTGCTTCGGTTCGCAAGAAACTTGGGGTGAAAATATTTAAAGTGTTTCTTTGCTCACTCCGAGGCACTTTTATCATTAAATTGGAAGTCATGTGATCAGCTCGTTTTTAAGGCGAGAAAGAAAAAAAAATGTTAAAATTAGCGGGAAACAAAATAGTGCAGCATATTTATTTTCAGCTGGCCAAGGTAGTAGAGTAAGTCGGGATGTAACGCAACACCGAAGCCGTGGAAAAAAAAACTTATGCTAACGAAATAATAAAAGACAATGCCTCCTGCCCCTCTTCATGTTGGTCCAAATGCTGTGGAAAATCTATCACTACCAAAAACTACAAATCAATTTTTTTTGTTGCAAAAAAACAAAAACAAAATGCAGCTTTGGGCATGTTCCTTTTACAGCCAATCTATTTGCCTCACTCCATCAAGTAAAATATTCCACTTGAAGTATCATTACCAAACTTGTCATAATAAACAAAAATTATTTAAAAGCAACTAAATTAATGCAAATCAATGCAATATCATAATAGGATCAAAGAAATGATAAATCACAATCCATTTTATTAACAACTAGCCTGCGTGCCCGGCGTTGCACGGGCTACTTAAAAAATGAAAGAGCTGTTCAATTGATGTTTTTGTATTATTCTGACATCAGTTTCTAAAGCGCTAAGGAGTAAATAATTACGCATAATGCAAGGTTTCCAAAACACCAGTAGAGCATATTTTTGGCAAAAACCTCTTTAACATTAATCATAGTTATCAATGATACAAGATATTTTCAATTAGAACAAAAGATGAAAATATATGCATTTTCAACTATAATATGTGCTCACTTTAAACTGAATTAAATCTGATAGAATATATCTGAAATATTTATGTACAATTACAATCAGCTTTTTACATAAAATGACACACACTTTTTTGTTGATTATGCGAAACTAAAGCACCAAGACTTATTAAATACCAATAAGCATTAATTTAATATCAAGCCATCAGATTCCAATTAAGCTGTAGTTAAAATCCTTAAAAACAATCTTTTTTGTTCAACTCTGTTTCACTTAAAGAAATCCAAACAATCTTAATTTAACGTGTTCTTTTAACGATACAAACTGTATTGCAAAAATCGAAACAGGAAGGAAAAAGAGTTATTACAATTCGAAAACTCACCCATGTGACGGAAAAAAGTCCAACAAAATAAATATAATTAGTTGCACATCCTAAATGTACCCAAATATGAGGCCGGTGAATGATAAACTTACACTTCAATCAATAAACATTACTAAAGAAACATTTTTCATATGATGGAAAGAGTTAAGAACGTTGAATGTGAAAAAATAAGAAAGGACAGACGATAAATGTCCGAATAGAGCAACCAATTTTAAACTAATTAAAAATGAAATTCTGGATGCAAACGTTGTTTTAAGATTTGGACAGCAGCCAAAAAAATCTCTTTTGACACAATTATTAGAATTTTATTTGCTCACCCATATGCAAAATGGCAACAGGAAAGAAATAAAAATTCCTGAATAGCGTTATGTTAATTAACGTTTTAATATCCCCGCTAATTAAAGTCGTACAATTATGAGATTGGTCCTATTGTTTTCTTTGGAAAATTTCGAATTGATCGGTATCTCGTTTGACTCCCGATTCGCAGTGGTTCTCGAGAAGATCGATCTTCAGACAGACAGACGGACGGACGCGAACAGATTTTAATATTATAGTGGATTTTTTTATCTCATCAAAACATTTAATGAGCAGTTCGATATTCTACAATGAGTTTCAATAAACACTCCTCAACACCAGTTTTTTTTTTTTTTTTTTTTGAAAATGTTAAATTAACACACTTTTTTACGTTAATTTTTTAAAGGAACTTTGTAGAGTGGACCAATGTGCCCCATGGGTGGGGTACATTGGTCCACCTGGTGGGGACGTTGGACCGCATAACTCAAACAACATTTGTTAAAATTTTACTGATATATACTATCAAAAGTTGTAACTAACTTATTCTCTTATGTGTGTAGAGTGAAAAGTATGAAGTTCAAAAATCAATTTAATGTATTAAATTGGTTTTAATTGATAAATTGTCACCTCAGAGCAACAGTAAGACATTTAATCCCAGAAATAACACTAAGATATCTTAGGTACTGTTCCTCTGAGGTGAAGAAATCATCTTTAATTAAAAACAGCGATAAGCATTCACTTTTAGTACACAATTATGTTTTAAACATAAAAAGAAAAATCAATCATTGTATATTCACGAGAAAATTAATCAGAATTAAGTTAACTATAGATGTGTTAAATGATATTGGGAATATAAAAGTGCCTTGGAAGTAGCACTTTCATTGGACTGGATTTTGGAAGGATGAGTCATGGGTTACTCTTATGCAAAGTTACATCAATACTTGCTAGGGGAAAAAAGCTTTTTCCCGTCATTGCATTGCGTGAAACAACTCTAAAAAGAAAAGAATCCTGTCATACTAACACCATATATTTCATAGAAAAAGTACTACAAAATCAATAGCTTTAGGTTAGCATATGTTGGTGTTCTAAAATCAAATATAAAAAATGAAATTTTATAATCTTAAGTAAAAGTACTTTTTTATTCCTTTAATCAATTATTTGTTTTACTTTATTTCTATGTAGAATGCTTGTTTAGCAAAAACAATTTGTTTAACAGAGGAACTTTATTATAGCATGCATTGTATGATTTTACTCTTAGAAAACAATCATCTGCTAAAATTTAGAAGTATATTTGAAAATATAAATAATAAAAAAGTGCAGAGAGAGATATGAAATGAACCTTTTAGGCAAAACTAATTTAGTGTAATTTTTGTTAAACCTTTGCTTTTTTTACTCTAAATTATTATTATTATTTCGAAACATGTATAACATGAAATGAAATGAATGTATAATATACAAACATTTAGACTATGGTTATAATTAATGAGAGTTATGAGAGAAAAAAAAAGATTTTTAAAATAAGGGGGCCGGTTGGTCCGGTCCAACGTGCCTCACAAAGAGTGTACCAACCTACCCCACGTTCTTGGTCTGAAAAAGTTATGTCATAAGTTTTTTTCTTTTTTGACAAAAAATGAAAAAAAAATGCCAATTATTATGAACTGAAAAAATCTTACTTTAAGAAAGGAGTTTAACTTTTTTTCCACAATCTTGATAAAAATCATTAAAAACAAAGTTACAGTTTTCTAAAATTACTCAGTTCTACTGAAATAAACACTTACTGGAACAAAATTAGTTCAATAGTACCATGTGATTTTACAGGCATTACAGGATTTTTAGGGCTATAGGTGCTACTTGTTGGTTATAAAATAAAAAACATTAATAGTTAAGTATTAAAATGATTGAAACTGGTCCAGCATACCCATTTTCCCCCTACTCAAATATTAAAGTTGAAAATGTTTTCAACGTTATTATAAAAATCAGGAATAATAACCACACATAAATGCACAAAGCCTAAAATAATAATAATTGTAGAATCCATGTAAATTCAACCAGGGGTTCCTTGCTGGTTTACGATTTATTTGAAAACACCAAGTAAGCGTGTTTTTACTTTCTTCTATATCTAATATATAGAAGGAAGTATTGGATTCGTGCAAATTTTCGAATTTCGAATTTTGACGGATTCGAACGTTTTGAGGTGTGCTGAGTTCATTTCGACTATTTTTGGAAAATGTCTGTCTGTCTGTGTGTGTGTATGTATGTATGTGTGTGTGTGTGTATGTATGTGTGTGACCATTTTTTTGTGGCCGCTCTACAGCAAAAACTACCGCATGAAATCGAACGAAATTTGGTACACATATGTGCCCGTATGTGAACTTGTGCCCATTGGTTTTTGGCGCGAATTCCTCCAAGGGGGGTGGAGCAATGGGACGTTTTTTGAGTTACGCGTGCTTGCTATGCCTCAGGAAGTAACTGGCGGAATCAAACAAAATTTGGTCCATATGTTGCCATTAACAGGAACAGGTGCTGATTCAATTTTGGTGTCAATAACTCAGACGGGGGTTGAGCTATAGAACGTTTTTTTGTCGTCAATTGTGACTGCTGTATCTCAAGAAATAATGAACGGAATGAAAGAAAAATTTATCGGCAAGTAGCCCTTAGTGGGTATAAGAGCTGATTTTATTTTGGTGTCAACAGCTAAAAAGGGGGGTAGCGCAATCGCCCGTTCTTTTTTTCCATTGTGAGTACCCTATCTCAAGAAGTAATACTACGTTCTGGTTGAAATTTGGAATATATGTGAATCCATACGTAAACAGGCTTTGGTTCAATTTTGACGCCAATCGCTCCAAGAGGTGTTGATTTTTTTTTTTTTTTTTTTTTTTTTTTGCGAATAAAAATAGCTTTATTAATGCAACAATAAGAAAGATAAATCGTAATAGATTGTCGTCTGCGTATTTTTCGTGATTTTAATTGTATGGAAATGATCGGAAATATTATCTCAATGATTTAAAATTTTTAACTGTTGCCATCTTATGTTTGTTAACAAATAAAATATTTGTAATTAATTCAAGCAAGGCTTTTAAAATAACTTTCAATTTTCGCTCTTTGCTTTGCTTTTGCAATAATTCAGACATTGGGATGGTCGTCAAGTTTTTGCATGTGTCATTTTGTTTTTGTTGGGAATATTGCTTCCTCGTCAAGCATGGGGAGGGATCATAAAAAAAAAAAAGAAAAATATAGAAGAAAGTTTCGTAATGGCCACAACATACTAGTTTGGTTTGACCTCAAAAAATAAAAAGTCCTGGACCGTGATGCAGGCCACCAAAAATGGCGTCTTGGGCATCGTTTCGCACTTCCGATTTTCGGACAATCCTTTTAAGTTCCTTATCTCTAGAACGATGCATCATATTTTGTAGTGGTTTGTTTTATTTAAAAGGTGTTTTTTTTTTTGCTTTAAAAGACGTGAATCATTCTGAAATATGAATTTATTTTTCTTTCACAGAATTTTTTAAAAATTTGAAAGAAAATCATTTTTTTGATTTTTCTCAAAACTACCAATTTCAATTTTTTTAGTGTTGATCGTTACCATATAACTCTACAATTTCCTGAAAAGTAGAGCTTCTACTTTTTTGTTTAACGGGTTTTAGAAACATTTCAAAAAATTTAAGAAATTTTGCAAAAATCACACCAACAAAGGTTGGCCTACTGCATGTCCTAAACCAGAGGTTCTCAAACTTCAGACCCCCGCGGGCCCCCTCTGGAAAAATTACGAATTCTGCAACCCTCCCTCCCCCCTCTCGGCACGCGAAAAAAAATGATTTGACACAGTTAAATTTATTTTTTTCTAATACAGTTTTACGCTTTTTTCCTTTAAATTTATTTATTCTTTGTTCTGTATATTTTTTAGAGCTCTTGTCTGGTTTTTATTCTTTACATTATTATTTTGAGTTACAGAAGTAAAATTCTGTTTGAAATTCAATTAGGTACAAAAATGTTATCACCAAATTTCTACAATAAGTTTACTAAAAAAAAAAAGAACGTATGAAGTTGGGTGAACAAAGCACTGTTAGCCTAGTTAAGTGCTTTAATTTTTCTAATGAGCTGTATTTTTATGGCGTATTAGGATTTTAATTATTGACTATGGTTCAGACAAGCGTACTCTGGCAGCATCGTAATGCTGTGATTAGGATCTGCGTAGTTTTCTCAATGCTGCCTGCTTATATCTCCTGAAAGGTTTCATTTTTATGCTGAATTTTCTTTTTGTTTTTTTTTTTGCGTAAGTATGGAATAAAATAGTGAACACTTTGGGAAATTTGGGTCAAAACTCGAAATTTTAAGACAAAATTTGAAAATTTCGGAATTGTTGGACAATTCCTAATTAAAAAAAAAAAAGAATGCTAAAATACTTTAAAATAAAAAAATCTTTCGAATTACTTAATTTAAAAAAAAACAAAAAAAAAAGGGTCTTATTTCGTTCAGAAGGGGAACAGTTGCAGTCTCTAACGAAGTTAATTAAAAACTAATTATATGAGCAAAATATCCAAAATGACGAAATTTGTACTACCTATTTCATAACTCTTTTGAAAGAGAAGCAAGAAATTAAATAAAACAAAGAAAAAAAAAAACAATAGCAGCTGCGCAAGGCAGATGTTGAAAATTGGTGCATTGGAAATAATAATAATAATAATAGCAGCTGGTGGAAGGGGAGTAAAACAAATCTTTTCCTCTCAATTTGAATAGTAATGTGTCTCTGTAAAATACGTATAAATAAGTTGAAAATGATCATCTACACTAAAACAATTCCGCAACTCTACTGGTAATTTCTGTGAAACGTTTCGAGATTTCGCAGGTTTTCACCAATTTCGTGGGAAAACTAAGAATCTTTGTCAAAACACTTCCTGAATTATTATGAGATGCAGACTTCTTGCTGCTGTGAAAAATATTTTTACCTACAAGTTTAAACAGTAACTGAGCGTATTTATTAAGTGTATTGGCTACAGCGCACTAATGGCCCATCTAGTTTGACTAAGTTCCCAATGGAAGCGAATAAGCGTCTGGAATCCGCTGCTTTGCAAGAATTGCAGGCAAGCGAGCTTGGTACTTAAAATTCTGCACTAGCTGTGGTCATGATTGCAATAATGCTTCTGGAGCTTTCTTGGCAAGTTAATAATTAAGTTTTCTCTACAAACTCGAGAAACATTATTGGCTTTAACACCCGAGATATTTCTGTGTTTTTTAGAAAGATTAAAGGACCATTTCAGGAGGGCGTTGACTTTTAGAGGAAAATATTCCTGTTTTTTGCATAATATATTACTGGCAGAAATTCGCCACATCAGCTGCCTATTATTTTCCAGAAACGTTTCTGAATCGTTTTTATAGCGTAGTGTAGTATTTTGGTATTTTGATATGCCATTATGGTTAGAGATTTATTTAATCGTTAACATATACAACAAATAGAAATTCCGCCTAAGTTAATATATGTAGCAACCAACTTCTAGCAATGCTTAAAACATGATAAACTTTGTAGGTATCTGTTTCTAGACTACAAGTAACGCTTTTTTCAAATCCAAAATAGCATGTTGTACTGTTTAGGACATGCAGTAGATCAATCGTTGTTGGTACGATTGTAGAAAAATTCCTGAATTTTTGAAACGCTTTTAAAACCTATTATAAATAAAGTGGAAGCTCTCCTTTTCAGGGAATATAGTTATCAATGGGTAGAAAAATTTAGATCAACGGTAGAAAAATTTTAAAAAATTAAAATTGGCGTTTTTGAGGAAAAAAATTTTATTTTATTCTTTTTTTAAAAAACGTGCCGGAAAAAACTAAACATTGGCATTTCAAAAAGGTGCACGCCTCAAAAAAAAAAAAAAAAAAACTTTACATGAAACATTCCGCAACAAAATATGTTGTACCGTTCTAGAAATAAGGAACTTCACAAATTTTGCCAAAAATCGCAAGTGAGAAATGATGTCCGACATGCTATGTTTGATGGTCTGTATCTCGGTCCAGGATTTTTTTTTTTTGGGGGGGGGGGGGGACAAAACCGAAAAAAAAACACGCTTATAACAATTTTTTTTACCGAATTTTAACTTATGTTTAACTCAAAAAAAGAAAAAAAAATCAAGAACCATCAAGGTGAACCCCCTGGTTGAATTGACATGGATTCTACCTTATACATGAATATAGTTCAACAAAGGAACTCATAATTAAGGTAGAAACATAGAAGTAGTTAAAACCAAACCACGATTACTCGATTAAAAAAATAAATAAATAAATAAAAGGTTTTTTGGGGGGGGGGGGGAGGGCGGGTCAATTAAGTGGCCGGTTAGGGAAAATTACAGAAACAAAGAACTATTATTATTATCACGAGGTTTCACATATGGATCTTAAAACTTACTTCATAAGCATACATTTTTACCGTCTCTAATTTAAATGTATTTCTATTAGTTTAATATTTGCATAAGTTAGTATAATTCAAAACTAATGCTCATAATGAAAGAGTTTCGTAGATTAAGTAAAATTGTAAATATTATTCTTAAATGAATATTTCGTGCAGAGTAATATACACCTTTCTGATTGTACTGCATCTTTAATATAGAGAGGAAGTCGAGGATGTTGGATCACGGGACACTTAGTATAGTTCTCAAGCATAGAATTTATAGTCGCACAAATCCAACAACGATATACTATGGAAGTTACATTGATCAAATTTTATTATAAAACAATGCTGAGTTAATTTTTAGGTGTCTAAAACTCTTTTATTTTCCCCCGGTTTTAACATCAAGATTAGTATAGTAAATTGAACTCCTCTGCTCTTTTAGTTCAGAATTAATTACAGATTTTTTTATTTATTTTATTTTATTTTTTTGTCACAAAGAGAAAAATATGTTAGCATTTTTTCAAAACCAAGAACTCAGGTACGTTGTCCACTCTTTAAAGACTTCAAAAGAAATAGTCTGTTGATAGAAATATTGAGCTCTGACTTGTGCTGATTCTTGCAAAAATTTAGATGGTTCTAGCGTAAATGGTGATGAAGTATAAGTTTGTTACAATATCGATAATATTCATCATTGCAATTGTAACAAAAGGTTTTCTTAATGCGGACCAAAGTACCCCAATCTCGGGCTCCGTTTCTCCAAAAGCATAAAGGTATCAATTTATTTCTTATTCCGTGCAATGTTTATTTATTAAAATTTTCGATTTTCCAATTTGTTTATTTCGAACATTAACCAACATTTTGTCTATTGAAATTAACAACTGTTTAGAGAAAAAAATACTTTTACACGGAACTAATTTGAACAGATTATTATTCAGTTAAAATCATTAAAAGAGTAAACTTTCTTAGTTCTCGAACTTTTGTTTCATTTAACGAAATCTAAACAATCTTAATTTAACGTGTTTATTTAAAGAAATCTAAACAGTCTTAATATAACGTGATCATTTTAAAAAATCTAAACTGTCTTAATTTAGCGTGCTCTTTTAATTGTACAAAATGTATTTCAAAAGTATAAAAAGGAGGGATAAGAAGAGTTTAAATTCGAAAACTTACCTATTCTAGAGAAGTGACAATGTAAAATAGAAAAGTTCAACAGAATAAACATAATGAGTCGCACAAAAACGAATATATGAGCGTTGGTAATGAAAGAAAAAATAATGCAGCCGATTGGGATTCGGAATAACACACTTTCTAAAACAAACACGGCGAAAGAAATAACTTTCATATGCTAAAAAGATTAAAGAGCGTTGACTAAAAAATAAAACGGCAGACGATAAATAAAGTTTGAGTTCGAATAGAGCAACCGGCCAACCAATTTAAAATAAAATTCTAGACGAAAAAGTTGTTTTAAGACTTGGATAACAGCCAAAAAACTGCGCTCTTAAAACGATCATTCGAATTTTTTTTTTCTAACCCATAAGTAAAATGGCAACAGGAAAGAAATAAGAATTCCCGAGAACGTGTTGTTAATTGACGTTTTAATTAATATCTCAGCTAATTAAAGTCGCACAATTACGAGATTGGTCCTATTGTTTTCTTTGGAAAATTTCGAATTAATCAGTATCTCGTTTGACTCTCGATTCGCAGCGGTTATCGAGAAGATAGATCTTCAGACAGACAGACAGACGCGAACAGATTTTAATATTATAGAGGATAGGGAGAGCGTTAAAGCTTGACCACGAAAAGAACGCGGACGACCTTGAAGCAAAACATCATTTGTAATAGGTAGTATCTGCCAGAAAACACTGAATTGTAGGGTGGCATGGTTTCGATAATCCTATCTGTTCCAAAATAATAACAAACAACCTATTACAAATGATACAATTCATGTTTTTTTGCTTCAAGGTCATCCCGCCTTCTTTTCTTGGTCAAGCTATATTTAAGGAAAGGAACGGAAAATATAAAAGAAAATGACGTTAGATATGAAGTTACCTACTTATCTGGAATACTAAATCTAAAATGAATCTGAATCAATTCAAGGCTCATCTTTTCCGAAAATACAAATAACGTATACATTGCTACATACATAGTTACACTTTAATAAAAAATGTGATCATATTTCAAGCTCAAATCAAGAGGACTCACGACAGATTTTCAGCCCCGAAAAGAAGGAACCTGAAGTTTAAAAAAAATGGATACAACAAAGGGGACCCTAACTTTTCAGTTTTACGGTTAAAGATATTAATTAAAAGTAAGTTATTCCTGGTGAGAATAGTTAATATGTATACTTCAAGTAAGTTCCTTTTACTCTTTATTTTGTGAATAAGCTCCTCATAAACTCAGTATATATACAGTCCAGCCCGTAATGGAATATCGGATAATAGAATATCCCGCTTAATGTAATAAAATTCCAATGTACTACACCGTTGTTGTGCGTTATTTTTATCCCGGATAATGGAATATCCCGCTTATTAGAATAGTTTTTCGTGGCAAATTGCCTATTCCATCAACTGTATATATATATTTTAAATCCTTTTTATTTTCAAAGAATTATTGATTAAAAATAGCAGTTTTTACGAAAATCACCCAGTTAAGCATATACCTGGTTTTTGGGAGAATAAAGGTATGTAAAATGAAAAAAAAATGGTGAAAAAACAATAACTTAAATACCAGATGGATTAGCTATTACAATATTCATATCTGTTATGAGGACAAAATCCACTTCATCCACACGTTAAAACAGTGTTTTACTGTTATTCAAACTAAGAGTATGAAATAATAGATTCAAGCTCAATTTCAAAAAAATACGTTTTCAACAAACCAAAAATGCAAAATTAGAGAATATGACTAACGTATGCATAAGTGAAATGAGAAAAACCGTGTAAACAAACACAAATTATCGAGAAAATACAATACATACGTATTTCTAGGCTAATATGGAGCTTCTTCATCAACGGAAAACTGCTCAACAAACAAGAGTCCAGAGAGAACACTACCACAGCCACATAGACAACAGTATAAATACAAAATGGGTGTGAAGAGAAGTTAACCAATAGAAATACAGGACCACAGGCAAAAAAGTACCAACAGCTTTGACATAGCTATATGATGCATTTTTGTTTATATATATATGATCATTTGTCTTTTATTTACATTGTTTTTCTATTTCTACACGATCATGATGTAAATCTTAAAAACTGTTGGGAAGATTCTCCGAGTAACGGCCCTGAAGCACAAAGCATACTAAAAATCAAAACCATTTTAAATTCCATTCAGCAAAAAGATCCTTTAGTGGATATTTTTTCAACTATAAGTTCATTTCTTTGCATTGGGAAACCATGTTTATACCGTAACGTCCATTTTGTACATGCAATACGCAGACAGCCCAGTCATTAGTAAGAAATCCTAAACATGTTTCTTCAAATGTTTCAAAAATTCACTATTATTGCAGATATTGTCTTTTACTTTCCCACTGCAGCATTCAATCCCATTGACAGGATTAAATGAGAGAGAAAAAGTTCAGTTTTTAATTATTGCTCATTATATGCAAGTATCATTGAGTTATGTATATATTTTTTATATAATTTCGAATTAGATTCGAAATTGTCATGAGTATTTGAAGAAAGGAATCTAGAAAAAAATACAGAAATAACAGGAAAGATAAGTGCTCTATTCACTGCTACTCTCCCCCATGTTTTAAAAACAGAAACATTTAAGGAATATAGTATTTCTGAAACTGACTAATGGTGCAATATCCTAAGCAATGGGGCAAAACAGTTATATTGCATGTGAGTGGAGAAAATGGAACTAACCTGTTAAAAAACTAAAATGCTCCCATGCTTTTTTTCACTGATGAGGCGGCTAAGAACTCTGCTCCGACTTTGATAACTTGGGAATTTTTACGCTGAAATAAAATGACAAAAATAAGAATGTTCGTAATGCATTTTAAGGAACTGCAGTGTTTAAGAAGGTTACGATTATTCAACAAAATTTTGCACTTTCGATACATATCGAAGAATTATTAGGTTCTTAAACGTAAATAATATGTACAAAATACTAACTTCTAAATGAAACATATAGAACCAGCCTAGGTAAGACACATTAAAGATCTTCAGTTAGACGTTTATCTTACTAATAAATATTAAAATATTTTATTAATTCAAATAAAGTCACAACTAACCTCGATGAGTATTCATCAGTACCAGTTTTTGACCAATTCTTTGGAGATTTTCTTAAATAGCATTCATGATTAAAGCGAAGAACATTCTCTTTCTATCCTGAATATTCTATTACGCTTTTCGAGCTTTAAACTTAATTATCTCTAGATCCCTTTCAGGTCCATTAGAATACCAAATTTCGTTTGAATCCCTGCACTATCTTTACAAGTAAAGCAAAAACCTGGACATTAGAAGTCCTCATTGGAGTCCAACTACATAATTTCTATGTAAATTTATGAGCAATTTTTTGCTATACGGGAGCCACACTTAACTGATAAGAAATGTCCGACTGGGCAAGAGATACTTAAAGAGAAAACATAATAATTGCGCTACTTCATTTGGAGCGTTTGGAACCAGTATTCAATCATCACAAGTTACCATTTAGAGTCAAGTTGTACATCAAGTTTGTGCGAGTCCTTGCACTACCCTTGAGATACACCAGTCGCATTCAACGGCAGAAAATGGCACCAATAGTGATATGTTCCCAAAACCATTTAACATTTTTTTTCAATATATTTTTATTCTCATACTGATTTTCGATCCTTTGTATTACTCTTTGTATTAGAGTGCCCGCAGAAAACCAATAAGTAAAATAAATAATAAATGTTCACCCGCATACAGATACAATCACAATATCACGTACTGAAACGAACAATTTTCCAAACATTGCTAAAATGGTTTGAGTGTCCCCTAAAACGGGTAGATCTGCCGTAACTCTAAGCCTCTCGAGCGTTACGTTGTTTTATTCGTCCCTGAGACGGGTAACTGAATATTTTGCATTCTTCGCATACTGGTTCTCTGATTTTAGTTTTGTTTGGGAAAGCAAAAAGAAAAAGTACCATACATAAGCCATGGTATTTGTGTTTTGACATTAGTATAACTAATTATGTATTATATACTTTAACAGTCTCTTGACATTGAGTGGAAAGTATGAACGAAATCGAGCAAGAATTATGCTCTGCTTATCAATCTCCACCTGTACAGTACAACCTCATTTATCCGGACTAGAGCTCCTTGAAAAGGACAGGCTGACTTATCCGACATTTTGGTTCCAAGACAGAACTGGATCCAACCTCGTTTCTAGTATTTATAAATACGTCATAATATTCGTTGGTTGCTAAGTCATAAAATATTTGATGATAAGTTGAGTAAAATGTCACTTAAGGTAAATTTTGAAAGATAACTTCGTTCACAAATTCAGCAAAAATGTATCGGGAAATGTTTACGGTAATAAACCTCAATTTTCACACCTTATTTGTTTTTAATTTGTATGAATTAAATTGTATTCATCTACAAAATAAAATAATCAAACATCAATCGGGCAACACACCTAAAGCTTGGTCACCAGTTTTCTGCAATGAGGCTTTTGTACAAGTATTTATTTTTTTCGCCCGACAGTTTTGGAACCAAAATGTCGGATAAGTCAGCTCTCCTAATATAGGAGCCTTAATCCGGACTAACCGGGACCAAAGGCAATTAGGATAAACTAAAACCGAATGATGAGGGTAATATGCACATCACATTCTTAAATAACGAGGCTAATCTTTAATTGCAGTTAAAAACTGCTTTGTTACAAATGAAGGGTCCAGAGCACTTTATCATTTACAGTTCAGCTGTGGCGGTGTCAGACTAACCCCCCAAGTACGCCACGTTCTTTCTTAAATTACAGTAATTTATTTTACGACCTATGCGGCAGTTGTGGACTGAATAAAAATAAAAACGAATATTTGGCGTATTTATAGTTCCATTCTTGCGATATAGTTTTAAGTGTATATTTGTTAAACTCTAGAATTTTCATCCGAATAAACAGAAGATTCAGATAAATGGGGGCCATACAAAAGAGGTTTTATTGCACTTGAAATTCCGAGCTATGTCCACCAAAGAGACATTCACCTTCCATAGCCTTGTGAGATGTAATTCTTTAAAATTAGAAAAGAGTTTCAAATTTCGCATGAGATAACTTGCATTCCAAATTTAATCTTTGAAGGAAAAAAAAATACAATAACTATTTTTGATACAACTTGTCTTTTCGAAACTATAGCTTAAGCATTAAAATTTAAACTAATATTTAACAGCAAGAAAAGGATATGGTAAATGTTAGCTTTTGAAAGCGACATTTGCACGTTGGGTTGATACAATTCGGAAGCTTTTACACCTAAAGAGAAATCAAACCAAAAAATTACTGAGATCTGAAGACTCAAAATCTTATTGCAGTTAATCTTAATATCCTAACATTTCGGTTAATTCTAAAGCAGTCAATAAAATTTGAATTGGAAATTTGAGAGAAGAAATAGACGGTTCAGTAAAACCTATTCGAACTAAGCTGAGTACCGCCTATTTCTTCTCTCAAATTTCTAATTTTAATTTCACTGGATGCTTTAGAATTAACCTAAAAGAAAAGATAGAGATAAACTGCAATCTTTTAGTGTTTTAAATCTAGGAATCATATTGGTACTCAGTTTATACTTTTTACTGTGTGTAAAGCTTTTAGAAGTAGTCCTTAAAATAAAGTGTAACTTGAAGTTCCGTCTAGAACTGAACGAGCCTACTTTCCCGCATACTCATACTACTTTCTAGTCCCTGATCAATATTCTCGAAAATAGATAAAATCGCAAATTGTTTCAAACATATTTTTTTAATATCTTAAGCTGATTTGTAGGAATAAAATATTCCTCACTAATCTATTTTTAAAAAAAGAACAAATGAAATAGCACCTTTTAAACAAAGCAGCTAATATACTTTTTTCCATCAAAAAAATTATTTAACACCTTTCAAAACCAAAAAATAATAATTAAAATTAATAAGCTCATTAAAATAAATATATCATATCAGCAAAAAAAAAATGTTTCTTTTTCCCCTGTTACCAAAAATATTTTTTTAATGAATTAATGCACTTACCAAAATAAATAAAAACAATAAAATGTCAACTTAAAAAAAATAATTTTCATTGTCCAAAAAAAAAAAAAAAATCGCTGCACATTTATCTAGAAATATAAATGACTTCGAGTTTATTCAACGAAAACTGATTACCGAAATTAAAATTTTAGCGTTAAAATAAAAACAAATCACATCAACAATAATTATTTCACAGATCAAACCATAGTTGCGGAGTCTGAGTCAATCTCATTTTGGAATAAAGGAGTCGGAGTTGAATATCCAAGAATCGGAATCAGTCGTTTGTCCTCCATGTATAAATTTTTGCCAAAGCTACGAAGTCAGAGTCGAAGTCGGGGAGTCGAAGTCCGATTAATTATCTGGCACTGGAGTCGGAGTCAAGTACCAATGAATTCTAGGAGTCGGGTGTCAAGAGCTATTTCCAACAAAATTTGTTTGAAGTAAATCCGCCTTCAAGTACGGAATCTACATTGACTTTCAGTTTCCCCGTAGGCGCTAATGTTAAGGGATTTGAACTGTTCAAAATTGAACGGAAAATTGTATATAAAATATCTTTTCGATTTGAACAAGTTTTTCATCAAAAGCTTTTTTCTACAAAGTTTGTTTGCAGCAAATTCGCCTCACAGTTCGGAATTGCCTTGAATTTCCCCTTAGGCGCTAATGTTAAGTTTTTTTGAACTGTTCTTAACAAAAAATAGTTCAAAAAGTAAATTAAGGTAATGAGGTGTCCTCGCTGAGATCTTTCGAACAAACAAAAGTTTGTTCGAATCGGACTATTCATTCAAAAGTTATTAGGGAGGGGGGGGGGCGGGGCAGACAGACAGACATTTTCCCCGATCTCAATACCCTACTTTCCAATTTTTAATTTTTCAATATTTATCTAACTATTTTATTTTTGTGACTTTTTTGTTTTTCGGGATATTTTTAAGATGCATTAAGCCTTCTTTCATGCTTTTTTTCTTCTTTCTCTGACTTTTACTGGGAAAGTAGGCTAAAAAATGACTTAAATCTTAAGTATATCCGTTTTGAAATTTGAGATGAAACTTTTTGAAATTTAAAGCATGTTGACCTGTTACCAAAAAAAAAAAAAAAAAAATCAAGGTAACGACTTGCATTTATCTGCTCAAAATATTGCACATTTGTATGCTCAAATTTAAAAGCAATTTTGAACAAGTACAGTTGTAAAATAACTTTTTTTCCAATAAAGAAACTGCAATCACGTTTTAAACTACACTCCTGTTTGTGAAATTTGCAACACCACGAAGGAAGCATTATAGTTGAATGAAATTTAATACACAATTGAGTGGTAATGGTACAAATAAATGATTAAGTTTTCAAACCAAACAGTAAAAAGAGATAGAAATTAGTATTTTGTGTTGCCACCACGCGTCGCAATGAGAGCTTCTACACGACTCGGCATGGAGTGAAGCCAAGTTTGAATATCTGACTGCGGAAGAGTATTCCATACTGTTTGTATGCGCAATCAAAATTCGTCTGTCGAAGCAACAGGACGAAGATCACAAGCGAGACGCCGCTCAACGAAATACCACACATGTTCAATCGGTGACATATCCGGGGAACATGCAGGCCAAGGAAGAAGCTGTACCTGCTGCGAATCAAGGTACGATTTGACAGCCCTGGCGACATGTGGACGGGCATTATCCTGCTGGAATACAGCCCTTGACAATCCTTGCAGGAAAGGAATAGCTTTGGGCTGTAAAGCTTTGTTTACGTATCGGGTACTTTTCAAATTGCCCACAATTCGTAGCAATTGTGATTATTATTATTAATTTTCGTTTAAATTATTAGTAATAACTTTGAGTGTTGAAACATGCATTTTTTTTTATTGAGAAAGTTTGGTTGAAATGACTAGAACCGCACTTTTCTTCGTTTGTGGTGTCATTTCTTGGAATTTTCAAAAACTACGGGAATAATTAAATTGTCCTTTCTGACCCAGGAAAGATATTTTGTTCTTTTGAGTGCATTATGAAAAGTGCTTAGTATTTTTTAAAAAATTGTTATTTTATTCTTTTTAGTGTAAATATCTTTTACAAATACAATAATTTTACCATCACGAAACTTCACCTTATTTTTCCATTCATAAATGCTGGGTAATAAAAGGGAAAAAACCAATATACGTGTCTAAAACTTTAAGCAATCGGCACTAAAATTTAATCCTTGTTCCTCTCTAGGATTTATGCTTGCTTCAGAAAAGCCTTGATTCAACATTTCCATTATGATTGCTTTTAACGTTACTGTTGCAAGGCAGCAAAATTTGTAACAATAGGTTTTATATTTAAACATTTAATGGAGAAATTGCTTGGAATTTGCTGTATTTCATCCTAACCGAAATAATTTTATATTAGAATTTTAATTTTTCAGCGATAAGTTGTACCTTAAGATGAAGTAAATCATTTAGTGAAATCCTGAAGTATCGTGGTCTAGTTGCAGAGATAAGCAAAACCTATTCCGTGACAAACAGGCCAAGTATTATAAAAGTGCTTAAAAAAGACAACTTTAAAACATACCTAGATATGAATTGAACTCCTTCTCATGCTCAAACGAGGCATCCATCAAATAATGTCAGTTATTCTAAAACTGGATTTAAGTACAGCTTCCTATCCCTTGAAGTTTCAAAAATATAGGGCATTGTGAAAAATAATTCTATAAAATCAGAAAAGAATTTAAATTTCACATAAAATAACATGCATTTAAAATTTAATTGACTTTAAATGCAAAAAATATATACAGAAAGAGCTATTTTTATGTAACTTGTGTTTTTGAAACCTAAAGTTTAAGCCTTAAAATTCAGACAAATATTAAACAGCAAGAAGAGAATATAGTAAAAGTTAGCTTTTGAAAGCGACATTTGCACGTTGGATTGAACACAATTCTGAAGCTTTTACAGCTTAAGAGAAACAAAACAATAAAATGACTAGACATCTAAAACCCAAAACATTGCAGTTAATCTTAATATCTTAACATTTCGGTTAATTCTAAAGCAGTCAATGAAACTTAAATCAGAAATTTGAGCGAAGTAGTGTAGGCGGTTCAGTAAAACGAAGTGAGCTGTGTAACGCCTATTTCTACCTTAAGAGATTTTTCGCCTCCAGCTCATGTGATTTCTATTCCGGGCTGACGAGTGCTCATAAGCACGAAACTGCAGTCCTCGGATGGAACAACTGAGCTGGCGGTGTATTTCATGTATTTCTGCCTTAGCCCTGGCTATAGGGCGGTAACTTGCTACAAAATATCTATAACGATTATCTGTCCACAACAATAATATTAAGGTTTTAATAACATCGTTACAACAAATAAAAACCTTTCTGCTTGAACATTAACTGAACTACCAACGTATTAATGCACAAAAATTGCAAATTACTGCAAACGCGTGTTTCGAGGTGGCAAGGAACCACTTTTTCAGTGAAAAGAAGTGTGAGCTTTTGGATGTTTCCTCGGATGACTTTTCATCCAAAAGCGCGCACTTCTTTGCCCTGAAAACGTGGTTCCTTGTGACCCCAATGCACGTGTCTGCAGTCATTTGCAATTTTTGTGCACTGAAACGTCGGTAATTCCTTCATTTAACATAGTTATACACTGGCTTTACTGCATTCTTGTTTCTACTCCCAACATTTTACGTTAAGAATAGATTTTAACAGTTTACCAAAGTCAACACCAAAAATGCATCCGGCTCAAAAAAAGCTATTTCCTACTTATTTTTCTTCCTCAACACGAAAATAACCGTAAAATGCTGAGATTAACTCTAGTTTAAGATAGAGAGCCAAATAAGGTACTGAAATCTCACGAAAGATCTTTTTCCTGGCAAATAGAAGAACCCACCATGAGTCTAATCATCTAAACTTCGAACCCTGGTCGGGATAGAAAATCTCACTACAGACAAAATGTAATTGAAAGTTTTGTTTCTGGGAGGAGAAATGTCCAAAATACGCCTCTAGTAGATCCGCCCATTTCTGCTTCCATCTATGCTCACTATGCTGGGAATAACGAAAGCCGAGAATTAAATGATTTTCCAATACCTTAGAGTTAACTTTCTTAGATATATTGATGTTAAGAACAGAATTTTAATGACTCTTCAAATGCGCGCAGTTATTAAAATCTCTGCTTTTGAAAAAAAAAGTAAAGGGAAGAAAAAACACCAAGGAAGCCCTTAAGGTTATATTACAAGTATTTTTAAGCAGCAGAAAAGATGCCGACTAAAAATAGCTGGTCAAAAAATCTCTAACGAAGTTCTGTGACCATTGGTGAATGTCATGTCTCTCAAACCCTATTTTGTTCACTTCCTCTGGGATATTTTGGTTTAAAACTGAAGTTATTAGCGATGAGCATGAGGAAAGGTTTTACCAAGATATTTTTTCATTTGAAAACATATCAGGGCCATTGGACTGAGTTAATGCACACCAAATGATGCTGAACTATTACAAGAGATGGTGCTTCTTTGAAGTACAAAAAGCAATCGAAAATGAAGCATTTACAGCAATAGGCCAAAAGTAACCACTTCTTTCGTAAAAATAAACAGAATCTATTCAAACCCATTTATTGCACTTGCACAGGATTTTTTTTTCCTTTTAACCTCGCTCTTTTAACCTTGTCGTCGTTGTGCATATTTCTCCAGTGGGCTTTTGTGTATCTCGAAAAAAAGCAGCTAATAAAAGAAATCCACTACCCTATTCATTTTCCTCGACCCAAAATGAGTAGGAATTGACTTGTTAAAACCAGGATGCAGACAAAAAGTTATTTTTTGTTCCGTAGTGTAAATTCATTGGATGTTCTTTGTTCACACTTAGGCTGTTGGAAAGTTATAATACTGGTCAGTGAGTCAGAGGATTGGTAAACTTAGTCAAGAGAAAAGCCATGATTTTTTATGAAAGTTTGTATTAGCGATCATCTAGGCCAAAATCGAGTCCTAAGTTCGGTTTTAAACCTCGATTTAAAAGTGGAAACCTGTTTAAAATCCTAAGTTGTAAAGATGTGAATAACGTGGCTGAGTGGATGGGAGGAGCACAACGTTTGACGGTATTCCCCCCAAAACAAGATTCCAACTTTCCTTTTTTTTTAACCCAACCTAGTGTACAGCGTTACCTTACCATCAGTATTCTAACAGTCAAGCAAAAAACAACTAATTCGAAGTATCAAGATACATAATAAAACAATACATTTTTAACATTACACACAAAATTGCAATGAGCACGCATTTTTATTCAAAAATGATAAAACTTTTCCGATTCATAGTTTTAGGATTGGGAACTGCAGGTGCAGTACGTATCAAGTTATTACTTAGCATACTTTGATTTTGACCGTTTAATACAATCTTTCACTTGCAGCGGGGCAAAGTAAAATAGTTCCCTTAATTCATTTACGTTTTCTAAAATTGATAAACAGTTCTTTACTTATTCGTTCATTTATTTACTCATTTTTTTTGCTCATGTAAATTTGTGTTTATTTCATCGTTAGTGTTTCATTATTAATTCATTTATCATTCACTCGTTCAATGAAAAATAATTAGGTAAACAAAAAGAAAATAGTTCGTAGAAAAAGCCTGTTATTTTGCTCCATTCATGGGGGGGGGGGCGCAAAGTTATACTTTCGCTTTTTTGTTTCTTTATGTAAAGATACAAATCACGACCAAAAACTAAAAATACTGTTTTGATGCAAGAAATATTAGGATATAGTGTTACTTCTTTACATGCCGTCTTTTTCGTAAAAACTTCCAATTTGTTTATTTTGAAAAAAAGTGATTATGTTAACTATTTCACTTTGCCCCATTTTCCATTACTTAGAACTAAGTAACTCTACTAAAATATAAAAACAAAATTCATTTGCAAAACACAAAAAAGATGCATACCTCTGATTTCTTTTTCCTCAATCCCCCGAAAGTATTTCTCATCCATCAGAATACAGGATTTCCGGAAACTCAGTTGGGTTAGATTCACGAAAAAGGAAAAGATGTTTCGATTAATATTTACTAACACATTTCAAAAGATACGAAGCACTTTAAACTCAGCAACGATATATGTTGAAGGTGTCTTGTCAAGTTTTGAACGGGACAGTTCCTTTTTCGGGTATCCGCGTGTCCCAATGTCCCCCTTTCATTCTGAAATGCTACGTTATCTGAAGGGACAGGGTGGAACCCTGAATTCTTCAACGAAAAATCATTGGAAGAATGTTTACATCAATAAATTATGTTGTGCATAGTTATTATTATTTTTTAAATACGTTTAATGGGTCCAATGCGTTCGTAGAAAGTCAAAAGTTAAGAAAACCTAACTAAAAGAATTTTCAAGTCTCAATTAGCAAAATGTGATGTAAAAAATTGAATGAATTGTGAAACAAAAGTCTGCCGTAACAAATTTTATTTGCTTTTTCATTCAATGTCACATTTCTATCTCATATCGACATGTAACTGAAAGAATTTTCTAAAGTCTCAATTAGCAAAATGTGATGTTAAAAACTATTTGAACGAAGTGTAAAAAATGTCTGTCGTAACACAAATTTTATTTATTTCTTCATTCAATGTCACACATCTTTATCTCATATCGATTTAAGAGTAGTTTTACGGAAAATCTTTCTAATCAAGAACAATTTCCATCTGTTATGTTATACTATAACGAGCGATTTGTTAGCTATACAGTAATAACAAAAAATACAACTCTTAAGCATATAGACCAAGGTAATTTTAAAAGGCAATGTTCTTCTACCAGAGGAGAAAAAAGGTACGTATACAGGAAATATTTGCAAATAGTGTAAAATAGTTTAGCTTTCTAAAAAAATTAATTTCACAATACGTATTCAACAGTACATCCTTATAAAATCTGCCACCCAGGTAAGAGTTCCGTATATTATATTTATAGTTTTATATGTATAAATTAGAGAAAACCAATTCTTTTATCTCATCGCCCATGCATGAATTGCTTTTAACTTGTTCCCATGGGCATGCCCTTCTTTTTAATTTCAACATTATGTTAGTAATGGTTGAATATTTGGTATACACAACTACTTTCAAGCAGGGTTGGGTTTTGGACTGCCCAAAACTGGTTTAAGACAGGACAGGTGGTTTTTACCGTCTAAAATTGCCTAACATTGTCCAAAAGTGTTTTGAACTGCCCTAAAGTATACTAAAGCTAAAGGGGTGTAATCTAATCAATTTGCATTGACTGCAATATTCATAATGTATAAATGAAAATAATAATAAGCATTAATCAATGAGCTATTGATAATATTTTTCTCAAATGTTTACTTAAATAGTTTACTTAAAAACATTACCAATAACTCCATTAAATAAAAACTACCTCATGTAACAATTGGTAGAAAAATGAAAGAATATTCACTACAGATTTCAGTTCCATTTTTACTCAAAGCAATGTTATTAAATCTGTAATCTTTAGGTGCAAAAAAAAGTAACTTCTTTAATGGTTTTTGCATTGAAGTTATACATTATGTTTTAATGAAAATTCTGTTTTAAATCCTAGATTAAAGAACAATAAATTGATGAATTAATATACGCACTTACATTTAAACCTCTGCCACTTCTTTATTTTAATTCATATTTTTAATATAACACATTCTGTAACTACAAAAAACCGTCATTTATTGTATTTAAGTTAATTACCTCACTATATTTTGATCACTTTCTTTTGCACGCATGCATAAATGTAAAACACTTAGGTCACTATTATGAAAAAACCTCTCATTTCTAAAAATTTGAAAATTTTAATGTACAATTCAACTTCTATGTAACTAGATTAGAATCAGCTCTATAAATGAGATATATTTTTATTGATTTCTTACCATCAAATAAATATCTCAACATGGTATAAAATGAATTCTCCAAAAAACGTCTGTGTTTAAACTCCCAAAACTCGAGAACTACCCGGCCGATTTTGCTGACATTTTCACAGTTTGTTCCTTTAAGTCCTGAGAAGGTTTGCAGACCAGTTTGAAAACAATTCGATGAATAGTTTTTTTAAAATCCAATTTAGGCCCAATTTTCGCATAAATTCCCGAATGGGGGGGGGGGGAATTACTCGCAAATAGTAATATTATATATCGTTGGAAAGGGAAGAATTTTCCGCGTTCTACGCAATTTGTTTGAATGCTCTAACTTAATTGCGGTGGTTTTTACCTCGAATTGTTTTAGGCTTAGCTGAATTTTAGGCACTACTTTCTTCACTAAATCCATCAATAAAAAGTGAAAGAATTGTCCCACAGTTTTCTTTTTGACAGCATTGGAAAGAACTGCTTTTTTTACTCCAGATCTAACTCGACCTAAAGTCGAAAGTTTAACCCTCTATCTCCATTAGATATAAAGTTACAAGCGAATTAAATGAAGTTCAAAAATCTATTCTCTATTCAAGTTTAAGAATTTTATTCTGCGTTTCCACCGTAACGCTTTTTGAATCCATTGTTTAGTTCCATCTTTCTCATTTTCAATTCTTAAAAACTTATTTTGTTTTGAGTTTCCACGGTTACGCCTTTTAAATCCATCTTTCTCATTTTATTTTAATTTCTTAAAAGAATGTTACTATCTGTCGTCATTGTTTGGAGAGAAAATTTTGCATGATGGTTTTTTTTCTTTCATTTAATCCTGGGTTTTGATACTTCACTTGACGCAATGGTTTTTTTCAAGGTAGACTGGGCAAAGGCGGGCAACGCAGCTAGTTTAATATAAAACATAACTGACACATTTTGATCTGTTATTTTTTCGCAGTAATAGTTTGACACTTTCGTATAGATTTAGACACAAGGTTTTTGGACAGGACGGTAGAAACCATGGTTTTTATCGTAGTGTATAAAAATTTGCCAACCCTGCTTTAAAGTCTTTAGATTTTAGAGACAAATATCGCTAGAATAACATCAGTGCGTAGCACAACGAAATTCAATGTCATGTTTTCGCAGATGTTCTGCGGTAAAACATCTCCGAAACTCCGCAAAACATCCGAGAGACAAACATTCAACCATAGCTGGCATATTGTTGAAACTAAAAGAGGGGGTACGTTAACCTTCGGACAACCCTGTACAAAAAAAAAAAAAGCCACTTTGAACTGCTTATTCATTTTTGAGGCCATTTCACCGACAGATGAAAACGTACCGCAGTTGTAAATCAAGACCAAATGAGCGATGAGGAAAAAAATAACAGGTGCTCTAGTGCCGGTTCGACTTTTTCGAACATGGGGATCGGAATGCTCTCCGCACCCGCAACATTGCGCCCATCAGTGAGCAACAGATTTCGAAGCACGGTCCGGAGAATGAAGATGGAACAATGAAATAGTTGTCTCTCATCCGATTCTCCCCTTCGAGCACAGTGAAAGTGGAAATTCCTATCTCACCCTTCAGCCGACGATAGCGAATGAACTCTCGGTGGAAAAAGTTTCTGCAGCTATAGTTGTACCATAGGCAAGAAGACAAATGAATTAAAGCGGAAAAGGACCATTTCATTTTGCGGTAGATACGATCAGCAGACACGCGCGAGCAGTAAAAACTTAACTGCTTGCATGATCTTACTGATCCTACCTATTACAAAATGAAATGTTCCGTCTCCCCTTCCATATCATCCATTCAAATCTCTGTAGCACAGCTATAGCCTGACACAGACATTAATGAATGACATCAGTTCAATCGCAAACAGCGCCACATTTTTCTGTTATTCAAATACCATTTATGTCGATTTATGACTATGTTCGAGCTACCTTCTATCTTCAATCATGTAGGAAGCAGCTATAACAGTTGGAAGCAGCTATAGCAGCGTCTCTTAAATTGCACTCCGTGGAACCCCAGCGTTCCATGGAGATTACTCAGGGGTTCCACAAGTCGTTTGTTATTAATTTTTTATTTAAATTAGACGCTTGAAAAATAGATGGAAATTAGTTTTGAGCAAAGCTTTTAATGTGTATTTCATGAATAAACTGCGGAGAAAGCTTCAAAATGAATCGCGGATTAAAAAATTCATGCATTGCCAACAAACCACTTTCTTTTGCATCAATTTAAGAATACCCAACTTTTATGTAACATTCGATTCATCCTTGAAACAAATAAATGCTCTTATTGGAAATGTGGGCACAGTTGACATTACTTCAACAGTCACAAATCCGATGCTGACGCTTTTACTTTCTGTAATTGCATACATACAATTTATTAACTTATCGATCAAAAAAATTAAATGAATTAACTAATTACTAAAATACTGTAACAGATTTGCTAAACCTGATACGAGCAATCAACTTTCGTCCAAAAAATCATAGCATTAAGTTTCTATTTAGATAATCAAATAAATTTTACTGAAATCGGAATGGAACTTATATTTAAAATTTTGCTTGAAGCCAATTGTTCGAGTTTATTTCCGAAACTTTTGCGTTCATTTTAGGAGTTAGTTTTCGAAGACATTATTTGAAATTATAATTTCAACTTCAAGTCAACCATTTTGAAAATGCTGCATTTACATTACCCAATCGACGAAAAACCAGGGGTTAAACAAGAAAAAAGTGGTAATGAAAAACAGTTCCACCTATCAAACAAAAAGAAACGCTGCGATATAGAACTGAAAGGAACAGCACATGGTTTGTCTTCCACTGATGTGCTGCTTACTCCGTTATTGCAATGAAAATTTCTCTAACGTGCAAGAGTGATTCATCAAAAGGCAGGATCCATTTACACAAATGATGCATTTTTACTCATGACACACCTTGTCATTTCCATATATTCGAGAAACCAAAAAGTATCATAATACGAAGTATATAATTAAAACAAAATTAAAAGATAAAATAGCTATATAAAAAAAAGAAGCTTGAAAACCTAATTATTTGTCCGTGCTACGGTTGTAACTTTACAGTCACCCCTGCGAAGCGTACAAATTATTATTTTTCTAATTCATGAAAACTTTTTTGAAAACTGGATACTTTATGGGGTGACACATAATGGTTCCTTGCCACTCGAATGTATACCTCAACTATAAGACAACGTTTGAAACTCCAGAATTTAAGTGCAGGGGTGCCCACAGGTAGGGGGGATTATGGCGCAAATTGAGCCATAAAAATGGGGAGGGGGGAGTAATTCTATTTTTTTATTTAAATTTATACATATATTTTTATAGTTTACATTTTCTATTGTATTTCATTCTTTATTTTTCGTTTCATTTAACTTTGTGTATTATTGGCTTATCATAGAACTTTTCTAAAATCTTGGGAGGGGGGGGGGATTTGCACCATTGAACTTGGGGGGGGGGGGACACCCCTGTTAAAATGAAAAAATGAGTAAAAATACATCATTTGTACGAATGGATTGAGCAAGAAGACCTTCACTGCGAGTTGATTCGGTATTTTCGGCTGAAGAGTGAAAACATGACTCTTTGGAAATGACGAATCGAACCCAAACCATCCATTTTTTTTATCGCAAGCCAACTGCACGTGATATTTTCTGGTCTGCGAATAGTATCGTGCGTTGGTTACTGGAAAAGCAGTTCTACTTCCTGGAAAAATGGTGAAGCCGGATTTGCCCTGCTAACTGCCTCATTTACAGGGGGGAGGGGGTAAATGAAGGCAGTTTCTTCGTTTTTAAATATGCATTTTCACTCCACTCCCTCCCCCTGTGGCTAAGTCCCACTGTTGATTGCTGAAAACAAAGGAAAACGATCTTAGTTCCATACACAAATGTTCAGTATTACGCTGTTTAAATCAGACGACGATTGCTCTTTCCTACCAAGCTTCAATATTTGACCTGTTTTAACTGAGTGACAAATCTTTCCTGCCTGAAAGATATTGCAGTTAAAAGCAGTCATCGGTAATCTACCAGTTCTCATGGTAAGTAACGCGAGTTTGGCAGAAAAATGGGCTTACATCGTTCTTCCCACTAAACTCATTTATTTTTCAATGATACAACACTTTATCTTTTCTTTTGTGAATTAAAGCTATTTTTAACTTGGGTTTGAATTAGGTACAGTTTTTCCACGCTTATTATAAAAAAACCACGATTTAACTCAAACCTTTTGGATAGTTGAAAGTGCAATGCTCAGCCATTTCTCATGTGCAATTTTTGTACTGAAGCCAGATGTTTCATTCATTCGAATTTTGTTTACTATGACAGAGATCAAAGTACAGCAAAACCTCGTTTATCCGATCCCCGTTTATCCGGTTAATCCGAATTTTATAATTTTTTTTTAAAAAGTTATTTGTGAACATAAATTTCTCATGGTAACTGAACGGTACGTACGATAACCATGGTTTTCTTAAAAAAATATTGCTCAATAATATATTTGATTAAATGTGCGATTACTGCATAAATCGTGCAGGTTAAAATGAAATTTATTTTAACCTAATTAACACCATGACGTACTCTGAGCTTCAGTTCGACACCACTGCAGTTAAACTATAAATTATTCCGTATTCCCTGGAAACATCACTAGGTACACTGTTAAAAATTTTCCGGAAAATTTACGGTAATTGTTACTGGCATCCATGTTGCCAGTAACTATTACCGTAAAAATCAAATGTTACTGTAAAATTTTACGGTATCCTCGGTAGGCCGCAGCAACCAATTGGCGCTGGGATCGCTTATTTCTCCGGTATAAATTACCGTAAAAATCAGCGATGCGTCGGCGATGCAATTTTACAGTAACAATTACCAGAAAATCTTCCTGAATTTTTAACAGTGTAGTTTTTTTTTACAAAGCAAATTTTTTTGCTGCAATAAAAAACTACGTCGCCTTATTTACGAATTTGTTTTGCCTATTGCCCGTATTTTCGCTCTACAGGTTAACCTTAGGTCCCAGTTAGTCCGTTAAACGAGGTTCTACAGTACAATCAAAAGCTCAGAGATAACTCAAAAATGAACACAATGTGACCTAGGTAAGAGCTCAAGATGTTATCTGGCACTTGTTCAACGGTTCATTTAGATCGGTAGAATCGGTTCAAAGTGATTGAGTATAGATTACGACTCTGGAGATTTTCGCCCAGGTATTCGTGACCCGTTTGATTGCGAAAAAACATCTGACTTCAAGTTCTGTGGCCGGTAAATTCTGTATGTTGAATAGTTAAAGCACATTTGCGCTCCAAAATCTCAATTTATTTAAAGCAGACATTTTTCAATTAAATTTAGAGCGCTCATTTACAAGTAAGTATTTACGGGAGGTTAAAACATGTCCAGTTTTTTGAGGTTCTGTTAAAAGAAATATCGAATAGTTGTCCTCTTAATTACAGATTCCTGTTCTTTTCAGGGAAAAAAATAATCTCCCCACCCAGTTGGTGAGAAATCATTTTGAAGTTTTTCAAAAGTTCTTTGTGTGTTTTGGGGAGGGGGGATTGCAAACAAAAAAAACTGATTAAATTAAAAACTTAAATTAATGATTAAAGAACAATCTCTCCCGCTTTCTTATGAGCAAGGAATTTAAGTTAATGAATGTGACTTTGTAATTTAATGAGAATGACTCATTTCAAATTGCTTCATGGCTAACACTGTACTTCATTTTCTCAGTGCTTGAATCTTGAACCGAGAGTTAGCACACACAGGAATTCATTACTTTATCAAAGATTGCGGTGCCTAGACCATTATTTCTAGAAAGTCTACCTTTTGAATCAGAATGAGTGGCTTGCAACAGATACTTTCTAAAGCCCGTAACATATTCAACAATCGAAGTCGTAAAGAAATGGCATTCAAGTTCTATCTAACGACCGTTGGCGGTGATTTGAAGAGAAAGTTTCTATGACTTTTTTTTTTCCAATTTGAAAACCAAAACTAAAAATTATAAAAAAAGCAGAAAGGCCAAATATTTCAGAACATAATTATTTGTTTTACTTTGTTATCTGTTTACGAAACATTATTCAGCTTAATCAATAACTTTTAGTTCGTTTATTCGTTCTTTAGATATCGGTAAATCAATTGTTTTACTTAGATAGGCCATACCTGTTTTAAAAATAATTAATGTAATTGAAATTCATGTCTCAGTGTTTCTTTGGGGAAGGTTATTGTGTACATAATGAATCAAAATCTTAAGAAAAATTTGAGTTAAGTTGTTGAGACTTGCATCGATTTCCACTTATCTGCTTCAATATTATCAAAACCAGCCCAAACAAAATTTTGTACTTTTTTTCCTTACACTAAAAGTAACACTGCTTTTAGTTATCGACTCCCCCCCCCCATTTATAAGCCCCAATCGCATCCACTGTTAACGACTAACATATACTTTGCGCATCTTTTAGGATAGCTACACATCCAGCTGTGTACAAAGAGAAAAAAAGTCGAACACCTATTGTTTATAATTCATGCTAATCTACAACTATTTTAATAGTTCTTTCTCGTCTGGTAAGTAATGTTTGTGCATATGGGCTCGTGAATTAAGGCTAAAACAGATCCAATAATTACATAGACTTTCTGACACATCAAAATACGATAAGTGCAATTAGTGGCTTTGATTATTCATTTGACTTTTATTCCTTCTTTCAATTTTCCACTAACCGCTTTGTTTCAACATTAAAAATTGGCAATGCTGATTTTGCCAACGATTGACAAGAAAATAAGGGTTTTGTTTTGACCAGTTTGACGACACATTTTGAAAGTAAACCAAGTGCTCCACGTTACGACTAGTCCCCCAAAAGTACGGCATATTCTGAGGGATGACAGGAATCAAAGGACGCAATAAAATTAACAGTGCGATTAGAAAAAATATTAAATTTAAATCAACAATGTAGAGTTTCATGCCAAGAAACGTTTTTACCACTAACACGTATTGCAATTTTCTACCCTTATCCAGACACTTTCAGGCTTGCGTGGTTTATGAAAGAACAAAAATCATCTAGTCAAGTATATACTTGACTTACTAAAAGGTTAGTTACCACCCTAATGCTCAACATACAATATACCGTCATCCTGGTCACGACATCAAGAGACTGCGCTTTCGTTCTTATGGACTCATCAGTTTGGAATAGACAATAACCGAGCTGGAGGTAGATGGCATCTCGTTGAAGCGTAGAATGCCAACAAACTGGTGGTTGGAATAGAAATGGCTCACCAGTCTAGAACAAGGACGAAACCGCAGTCTCTGGATGTGATAGACGGGCTGTCGATATACTTCACGTAGTTTGGCCTTAGCCGTGGCTTAAAGGCGGCAACTTCCTGCTAAATACCCATGTTTAGTACTCCAATGACGAGTTGGATCATATCAATTACTCACTTGTTTGCTAAATTTACGTTGCCTACCAGTGTGCTGACACACTCACCTTCAATGCAATGGCATTTGTCTGCATCTGCTATTGACAATGCCAGACTGATGAGTAAGGACGAAACTTCAGTTTTTGGATTGCATGACAACTGGTGGTACATTGCATATCCCTTTATCTAAAACCCAGTGGTGCAAGCGCCTGTTGAGGACAGGGCCTGCTATGCACAGGTCAGCTTTCGAGACCGAAAGCTATGGAGCGCAAGACAGACGTTTCGGATATGTAGTCAACCAAACGCGGAACCCCCAGTGTTTAGTTCCCAAGTACGCTTGGTACTTTTTCTTTCGACTCGCTCAAGGACTGAAAAACCGAGTCGACCGTGCTCAACCCGGTAATCAAATACTGTACTGCGGGGTTCTCAAAGGTTCGTCCTTTAAACCTTGTTGCATTAAAACTTGCAAAATCATAACTTCTTACAGATTTATATCCTACATTTCAGTTTTATTTATTTTTAATTCGTAAATAGTTTATTATATACTGATGTGTACCTACGCTTGATTTCCCTTCTCTTTCACCGTGAATTGAGGTCCACTCCCGTGGGTTGTAAAGTTGCTTATGATAAAATTATTTTGGGTGTACTAAATTTCTCAAGTGCCGCCCATTCATCTTAGAATTTACGTTCGCGGAACTTACTTGTTCACTGACCTGAGTTTAATATTTTGTTGCAAAAGTAACAGTGCAACAAATATTCAATCACATTTCATACTAACGTGACCTTCGTGTTAAGTCACTGTCTAAGGTCACGATACTTCTCGCCTATTTAGTTGACTAGCTGCGTTTCCCGGCGTTCTACCTCAAGGATTAAAGTTGTTTCAAGTGACGCATGTTCAAAAATTAGGCTTAGATAAATTGAAAAAAATTTTTTTTTGAAAAGAGCTTTTGTGTAGAAAACATTTTTATGACTCAAAATTAAAATTTATACTTTCCGGCGAAAACCTCGAAGAGATTTTACTTTTTTTTCAAGTCTTTTCGTCTTTCTTTTAGAGGTTCCGCTACGGCGTGTCACACTTCATAAAGTCAAAGAGCCCCCTTGTGAATTCTTGAGCATCATAGGACCTCTATGCCAAATTTGGAAAAGCTCCGACGCAAACTGGATCTGCACAAGAAATATACTCAGCCATTTCTGTATTTTTCTTCTCTCCTACTCCCTACCTTTCAGCAAGTGTTGCCGCTTCGCGAGAGTCAAATACTCTACATAGTCCAGGATCTGAAGGGGGTTGAGCATGCATGGAAAGGCTGACGCAATATTATTTCTGATTATTGTTACAGGCACGATGGTGATTATGAAACCACATGTCGTCGCCCCCCTGGGTGGTCGACAACCCCGGGGGAGGGGGGAAAGCAGTGGAGGAGTCGTTTTCTAAAACACTCATAATTCGCGAACTATTTGAGATAAAACACTGAAAAAAAGTGGCAATCGAAGCAACGAAACAAGGGCTTCATAAAAGCTAAATATAATTATGGACCTATCTTTGTTGGTTTCTGAGTAAAATTCCATTTTTCAAAAACAAGCAAAATTTTTGAATAAAATGCGCAAAACAAACTTTTTTTTGACCAAAATAAATTCCAAATCAAAATTGTTTGATTTTTTTTCAAATAATGTCCAAAATATCATTATTTAGTTTGTTAAAATCATTTAAGTACTGTTAACGCGTTGAAAAACAAAATGACAGTAGCAAGCTCGAACACGATTTGCATTATAGTTCAGGATCTGAAGGGGTATTTTGAGCATGCATGGAAGACCTGACGCAAAATTATTTCTGATTAATGTCACAGGCACTATCCTCCTCGGTCCCCTTGTATCACATGTGATACATAAGTTTCATAATTTTTTGTGAAGCCTGAACCGCAAAAACAAATTTGGGACCGGTTGTATCACATGCGATACATCTAGAAATACCGCATATAATTTTCTCGTTTAGTCAACAGATGACAGTTCCTGTCCATGATAGGGATTTCAAGTAGAGTCTCAGAATCAAAACAAGATGTCTACGCGTCCTCGAAGTAAGTATTTTTTTCTTATTTATATACAAATATTAAACTCTTTTTAAGCTATGCTTTTTCTTTCCGTGTGTACTATTTACTAGTTAACACCAAAAAAATAAAATTTTAATGAAATATTGAAGCATAATGACTTGTTAAATTTGTTTGTATCACATGTGATACATGGGGTCTCAATCACTAATGAACATACTTTTTTAGTCAATTGTGTTTTAATTTTTTGTATTATTTTGGAAGGATTTGCAGAGTGATATAATTATTTCTGAAGTTAAAATCTTTAGTTGAGGTGTTTGCTTTTTATTTTCATCTATTTTTCATGATAATTTTTTTTTTAAATAAGGTTTTTTTTCCAGTGACATATTTGACACCAGATGAAATTTTAGAGCTGATGAATCGTGATGATTCTGATTTGAGGTCACTGTCAGACGAAGATCATTATCAAAGTGATCATGGAAGTGAGATGGAAGAAGAAGAAAATGATGATCCGGATGTATCTTCTGACTTTTTTGCTCAAGGCATTTCACGAAAATAAAAAATAATGTTACTGTACTACTATGATACTACGAATATGTACCTAAAAACTCCAATAAAGCTTGATTTTCATGTTGGATTTATGAAATGTATGTATTGTGTGATTAAAGACTAAGATTTAATTAATTACATTAATCTTGTTTGATACTTGAAAAAATTCTTATTGTAGTGTCTTGGTCCTGATGTATCACATGTGATACCTCTCCCCTAGCTCTTATAAATTAAAAATAATTTTTTTTATTGCACTTTTCTACATCATAGTAATCATAACAACTATTTAAGTACCTCTTACAAAATATCAAGCTTTTATTTTTCTCTCGGGTCTGAGGAGGATATAGTGAATATGAAACCACATGTCTTCGCCCCCCTGGATGGTCGACAACCCCGGGGAGGGGGGAAAGCAGTGGGGGGAGCCGTTTGCTAAAACACTCATAACCCGCGAACTATTTGAAATAAAACACTGAAAAACGTAGCAAAAGATGCAACAGAACAAGGGCTTTAAAAACCTAAATATGTTTATGGTCTTATCTTTGTTGGTTTTTAATTAAAATTCCTTTTTTAGCAGCCATGCAAAAATTTTGAATAAAATACGAAAAGCTTTTTTTTCAAAGATAAGTTCTTTTTTAAAATTATTTAACCGTTTAGGGAATCAATAAAACCTGAAATTTCATTATTCAGTTTGTTTAAAACTACTTAATACCAACGTGAGCGTTAAAAAGCGAAATAAAAAATGCAAGAATTTGCCTAAGTTAGCGCATTGAATAAAACGGCAGTATGCTAAGGAGAAAAAAATAGCCTTATTATCATTATGACGAACTATTCATTCTTCAGTTTACAAACTTATTCTAATTGCAAAGTATTTAACTATGGCTTTAATTTTGTTATATACTGCTTTAAATTTGAGAGAAACTAGGGAACCAGGCCCAGAGTAGTTTCAATTCATATATAATTTTAATTTATTTCTACTAATTTGTGTTTTCAATTTGCATAAAAGAATATTGCGGGTATTGTTTTGCGGATATTGCTTTTTCTAATTTACTCAACAAAGAACAATGATACAAGAAATAATATGTACTAAATAAATATAAAAAATGAGAAGCTTGAGCTTTTCTGAAAACGAATATGAATATAAAATTATACACTGGAGTTCTAAAAAAACTAATTAAATAAAATTAGTAAAATAATGCGTATTAAAAAATAATTGTAGAATATCAATATGCATACATAAAGCATTAATATATCAGAAATTCTGAAAGCTGGATCACTCTTCTTTGTTGACTTGTAATTGTTCTATTGAATCGTTCTCTTCCGAGTATTTTGTAGTTGATGGGTTTTTGCTTTAGCCTTAAAAGCACAGTATTTACAGCAAGATGAATTATTAATAAAACAATTACAATATTATTTACAGTTCTTGCCTGCGCAGGGTGGAATTAAACTCTCTGGTAACACTGGCTGCATCATAAGGTGTGGGGCTTTATTGTTTTATTTTCATTCAAGTGAAACCCAAACTTGGTTACATCTAAAGGCACTGCTAAGGTAGAGGGAAATTGATTCAATAGTACAGTTGAGCAATACTTCTTAGCACATGTTGGAAAGAATTGCAGGAGCATGGTAAAGAGCTGATATTATATTTATTTCTGATGGAAATGACAAGAAATTATTGTAATGTACTTTCCGGAACTTCTGGTTTTCAAGTTATGAAAACGACAGTGAGATGTACCGATCGTGTTTAAGGTCCACTCGTGTAGTTTGACTATTGGAGAGAAAATTTTATTATTTTTTATTTGGTTACCTGCAAAATCTTTGCTACATTTGAAAGTAGTGTTTGGGACATTATGGACCAGAATCATTCCATCGATAACTTGAACTTTGTTCTTAAAATAGGGTGCTTCTTCCAGAGTTTTGCTGCAAGAAGTATCATTTTCAATTACATTCACGAAATCGGACCTCGCTCTTTGCTTAAGTGAACCATTCTGATGAACCTAACCTAGCATTGGGCTTATTGTATGGGAATGAGTTTTAGATGTACTAACATCACTTTTGAGCTAACGTTTCCTAGGTTAAATTTTTTTTTTTTTTTGTTTTCTTTTGCTGTTTTGCAGTTGCTATTGAAGACATTGCCATTGCAGGACATCTCTGGATAAGAGACTATTCACATTTTCTTTAACGTTCCACTGAAATTTTGATGCTGCTTATGTGGCAATAGCCTCGCTCACTATGTTTCATAACTCAGGTGTAAAATCTGCAAAAGGGTTATCCTGATCATTCATCCTTTCCGTAATTACTTCGTACTTGCAAACTTGCATGTTTTAATTTTTAAAAAAGTCCCATTGTGACCCATACTAAGCAGCTATAATGCGTTAAAGGTTAAGTAACTAAGTAATTACTTAACTGGGACACTGTTTTGATAATATTACGAAATAAAACCGCCAAAACAGGAGAGCCACAAAATTTACTTTGGTTTATGTCGAGTCTTCAAGGTACATTCCGCAAACTTGTTTTTTTTTTTTCCTTTTGTGAATTACCTCAAATGTGCTTTTTGAGCTTGCTTCTATTTCACTTTTCAACACTTTGATAATATTTAAGTAATTTTAAACAAACTGGATAATGATATTTCAGATTTTATTAGTTCCTTAAACAGTTAAATAATTTTGATAATTTGAAAAAAACAAAAATGCGTATTTTATTCAAATTTTTTGCTTGTTTGCGAAAAATAGAATTTTACTCAGAAATTCACAAAGATATGAGCATAGTCATATTTAGCTTTCATGAAGCCCTTGTTTTGTTGCGTCGATTGCCACTTTTTTCAGTGTTTTATCTCAAATAGTTCGCGAGTTATGAGTGTTTTAGCAAACGGCTCCCCCACTGCTTTCCCCCCTCCCCCGGGGTTGTCGACCATCCAGGGGGGCGAAGACATGTGGTTTCATATTCACTATAGTGCCTGTGACATTAATCAGAAATAATTTTGCGTCATGTCTTCCATGCATGCTCAAAATACCCCTTCAGATCCTGAACTATAATGCAAATCGTGTTCGAGCTTGCTACTGTCATTTTGTTTTTCAACGCGTTAACAGTACTTAAATGATTTTAATAAACTGAATAATGATATTTTGGACATTATTTGAAAAAAAAAATCAAACAATTTTGATTTGGAATTTATTTTGGTCAAAAAACGTTTGTTTTGCGCATTTTATTCAAATATTTTGCTTGTTTGCGAAAAATGGAATTTTACTCAGAAACCAACAAAGATAGGTCCATAATTGTATTTAACTTTTATGAAGCCCTTGTTTTGTTGCGTCGATTGCCACTTTTTTCAGTGTTTTATCTCAAATAGTTCGCGAGTTATGAGTGTTTTAAAAAACGGCTCCCCCACTGCTTTCCCCCCTCCCCCGGGGTTGTCGACCACCCAGGGGGGCGACGACATGTGGTTTCATAATCACCATCGTGCCTGTAACAATAATCAGAAATAATATTGCGTCAGCCTTTCCATGCATGCTCAACCCCCTTCAGATCCCGGTCTAACAACCTTTCTGCAACTACAGAGTCATTACAGTTTCAACGTCTATGAATCAAGTTTTCGCTTTCCTACGACCTTTGCGAGCAACTACACCGCACGTAGGTCATAAGAAGTAACAATGCTAAAACAAAATTCCCTTAGCACTGAATGTTTTCGCCTAAATTTCGAAAATTTTCCAAAAGTTTGAAGAAAAAAGTATTAAAATTCTCAGAGAATTTAGAGAGGAACTGTTTCGTTTGTTAACGTCTGGGTATGACCGTTAACATGAAAACGCAAACGAGCAAATGATTTTTTTACTTGAAGAAATAAAATAAGAAACACGAGTTGTGTGGTTGCATACACAACCGCAGTTCAATCCAAAAATAAAGTTTCTTTTAATCGGTATATTCAATGATTTCCTGTCATTTATTTTATTTATACAGATTATTTAGGACAGTAAATTACAAATAAAAAAATCGATTTACTAAAACGTATTGCTCGTATAAACGCGAATTATTTTTTTTAAGCGTTTTAAATTTAAAAAGAAAATTTTAAAACTTTGCCTACATAAATTAAACACTGCTTTTGCTCATGGTTCATTAAATACTAATTGCATTTCGACTTTGTTTCAACCGGTAAATATGCAAACAAATGCTAGATTTCATTTTTTTTGGACTAACCCCTAAATTAAACATTTTAACAGAAAATATGATTAAAAAAAGATTGCGACAGTTCTCAAATCTGCAGAATGTGATTGATAATATAGTTAACTATGAAAAGGTGCTCATTAAAACTTCAGTTTTAATATAAACTGCAAGAAATTGTTATAACCAGTTTAAATGCATGAGGGCAGTTACCGATTCAAATCAAACTAGGAAAAAAAAAACTTTCTAAAACAAAATATAACACGTTAAGTTAGGCGTGCACTAATTTTTTGATAAACGTCTATTCTCATGGTCACGTTTTTAAAGTTTTTACTTACGCAAACAACTCTAGCAAAAAAATAAATAAATAAAAAATAACCCAGAGCATTTGAAGCTTCATAAAAGATGGATTCTTCGCAAATGATTTGATATATTATTGTGATATAAACCTTTATAAGTTTGGCACGTTTTTCGGGGTAAATTTCATGTAAAATAACTACAAAACACTTTAGTTAATTAGTTCGAGTTTGGATGGAAATATTCTCTTGTATCATGGAGAGAGTTAAAAATAAAAGCTTTTAAAAATTACTATAAAGTGAATGCATTGAAAGAAAAAAATGGCGTAGCTTTTTTCCAACAAATGAACAGTAAAAATATGGTATTTAAGTCACATTAAATAATCATTTTAAATTTTTGAAAGATGTAATGAATATTGAGAAAAAAAAAGGGTTTTCGCAAACCTTAAATCGCACGAATTTACAGATATTTGCAAATGCGTGTTTCGGGGTTTCAAGAACTCCCTTTTTCAATGCATAAAAAGTGAGCTCTTGGATGTCAAGACATCCGATAAGTAATAACTTTTATATTGGCTTTTATCAAGTATCTTTAGATCTAAAATCTGACTTTTTTTCATTGGAAGAAAAAAAAAACACGTGTCTGTAAGAATTTGAAAACGTATGCGATTTAACGTTATATTGTTTTTTTAAGCTTTTCAGCAAAAATATATTTTTTCTTAAAATTTTAGTATTTATAATAGTTATGTACGCTAGAACGTGGGAGAGTAAGAAAAAATATGGAACTAGCAGTTTTTTCCGCACTGCATCTCGAACCACTTCAAAGAGCACAAGGAAAAGTCATGCAAAGTTTCTTTTGTTCTTTCCATCGCACATGCAGTCTGAAATATTCGAACAGTTAGACAACTGAAGCGGTTCATTTAAAACGCTTAAAAGTTTAAACCAGAGTTAAGAAAGAAATAAAACTTTCCACACGTTTTAAGTTTAAACTTCTAAAATGCCGCACTAAAAACTTGAAAAATTTTTAGCGGAGAATTCACATTGTTTTTGGTCACAAAAGCTTAACACTTTGCTGTTTCAGTTCACTGAATTGAAAAACAGAAAATTTATTTTAAATTTCAAAAACTACCTTAGGGCCCGAGTGTGATCCAGTCTCCTTATTATAGATAGTATAGAGTATAAACCAATCATTACTTCAACCCGGAACGTGAATCCGTCCGTTCAAGTCAAATTTGCATGGTTTTTTTATTTTACATCCCAGTTACTTGAACTATTTCCAAAAGGGGGGGGGATCTCAATGTTTCTGAAAGTGAACAAGATTTGCATTGCGGAGTTCACGAATCACTGCAAACAAAAGCACTTTCTATTCAGAACTGCCAAAAAGTTTTTATACATGACTTATTAGGAAACTCGATGAGGGTATGTCAACTAAAATCAGATTTTGGACTAGAACTTTTCATATAAATTTCACAAGTTAAATCAGGACTGGATAGTTGCATTATAGAAGTATAGGGGAAAAAATAATAAAACGAAGTTAAAAAATTGAAAAGAAAATAGAACTGTGCACTTTTTACTGAACGTTTATTACGTTCTCTAAATACACATGGATTATACGAGATCCACTTACTGAGGGAAGTATACTGCCAAAATCAAAATTGGTCGGTTGGTTTTAGAGTCATTTTTTTACGGATAATTAATTTAAAGTTCCTTTGAACTTTAATTGGTTTTTCTGCTTTTTCGGGCTAAAACCTCATAAAGAGTAACATACTAAAATTCATTAAAAAGAAATATCTAGTTGAAGACACATTTTGTAAAACAGGCCTTAGTTCTCTCATGTTAATTTATGTTAAGCATTTTTTTTTTCTAGAAAATTCAGTTTACATCTATAAATAATTTTAGTAAAGTAATAAGTAACTTTAGAAGTAACGAAAGGATGGGAAGGGAGAGGGGCATGTTACGAACTCATGTGTAGTAATATAGTAGGAAAGTGCTGGCAGTCAAAATGTGATTCAAGGTCTTTTGATAAGAAGTTTTAGGAGCAAGAATAAATAGCTCCAAACTTTTCCAATATTAGCGGTATCAGATAACGAAGCCACTGCAAATATAAGTGCGCTGACATAGGTACGTGCGCAAGTCGAAATTTTTTTCCCCCAGAAATGCTTATTTTATATTACAGCTATTCAGTAAAAGTAAATAAAAGAAACAACTATAACTGGGAATCTCGTTCTTATAAAAATTATACATAAATGTTTATGCAATCCATTCAATAACCTACTAATTCAGCTAACAAAGTCGTCTCTTAACTGAAATATTGAAATAATGCGAGGGATTCCTCTGACGTAGAAGTTACTACCACTAGTGAGGAAAAAAAATAGTCAGTATAGCTAAGAAAAGAACGTTTTTCTGATTCGAATCCTCACCTTAAAATATAAAAATTATTCTGATTGCGTTTAAATAAATTCATTTTTTTTTCGGGAGGGGGGGGTCTCTACCTATTTATCCTTTACCCGTGCCAACATTGAAGCAACTGACCATTTTCCTAACCAATTGCAGTTCAAAAAACTGATTCAAATCGTTATTTCACGCCTGGAAGTCCTCCACACTTCTTTGAGAATTAACTATAGTTGGGGCAAACCTAACCTGGCAGCATTGTGAAGGGAACGCAGATCCTAATCACAGCATGACAACGCTGCCAGGTTAGGTTTGCCGCAACTATAGATGCTGTAGATAAGAAATTTCCGACGCAGGTCAGCAAAGAGTCTTTCACCGGTTTAGTATTTTAGTCATTCTTTCGGAAATTAATTAACGGATGCCCTTTAGTCAGCTGCTTCTTAAGTTTTAATACAGGTGCCCCTTACTCAAGTGGGTTACAGGCCTGTTGCCAAGATTTCAAGGATTTTTTTTCCCTTTTTTTTGCATTGTCATGAACGTGTCCAGGGTACCAAATCATTCATAATAGAGTACAATCAGGAGTGCAGTGATTGGGTGCTTTGGGGGTAAACCTCTGAAAACCCTTTGGTTTGAGTACTACAGTGCAGAACCTTTTATCCGGGAACCAAAAAACCGGGAAACCAGAAAACCGGCAACCTTTTGCCGATTTTCCCGCCATTTTTTTAAAACTATGCATTTTCGGCAATTTTTAAAAAACTAAGCATTTTTTTTTTCAAATACCTAAAAGAAAATGAGCGGTTTCTTAATAAAAACCATGTTACTTATCTATAACTCGGGAAAATGTTTACAAAAATGAACTTCAAAGGGTTGTCTTTAACGCAGGGGAAAAATTTCCGGAATATTTTCTTGAACTAAAAAGTACACACGTAAGTCTGAAATTTTTCTGTTTTATTCCAATTGAAAACTAAAGAAATGAATATTGTCACATTATAATGCAATATTTGATTGGATGGCCTATAATTAAAACCGTTTAGAGCAGATGCGACGTCGCAAAAGCGCGTGAAACGCCGCAATTCTCGAATTTTCCGGATAGTTGATGGTGGAATCTAGAAATCGTTTAACACAAAACTGTAATAAGGCTGCAGGAACTCATAAGTTAAATTTCAATTGGTATTAACTTAATGCAAAAGCAATAGTTATCAATAATCGCTAACGCCAAACCTTTACAAAAACGTGAAAAAAAAAAAAAAACCGCTTTTATGAAAACAAATTCTTTTGTACACTATAGTAGAAGAATCGCACATTTACGTTCAAAAACTTGTTTCTTGCCCTTCCCTTCATTCTCTTTCATTTTAAAACACCGAAAATTGGTGTTTTTCTTTCCTTTTCAAAATGAGTGTGAGGGTCTCAGGTCTTATTAAATAACTTAAGGGTTTTGGTGTTTAAACTATTCCTTCACTAGTAGTTTTTAATGTTTCGATATTGATAAGCATTTCTGAACTGTTTTCTTCTTATTTTAATACGTATTGCTATTTATTATAGTAATTTAAGTATTAGAAACAATCGGCCAGAAGCTCTTTTTAGCGATCCAGAAAACCGGGAAATTCAGATATCCGGGATAGCTATGGTCCCGAACTTCCCGGATAATTGGTTCTCTACTGTATTACCAATCTTCATGGAAGGACTTAGGACCAAGTCATTTCCTTTCCCCGGTTAGGTAAACTGACTGCGCTAGTGGCCAATGTTCAATCATCTTTCACTTACTTCCGAATAGAATCTTTGTATTTCTTTATGCGTCATACTGCGAAAAATCTTTAAATTGGTGGTTTTTTTTAACATATATTACATTAGGTTTTATGGTATGAAATAATGCTTAAACTAACCGGAAGACGCTAATTGTTTTACGAAATACTATTGTAATGCATCAACATAGTGATAACATTTTTATTTCATTTATTTTTGAGAAATGCCAGATTCATCATAACCTCCTTACACGAAGCATTATTCTCACAGTAGATGCTCTTTTTTTTATACCCTATTCAGGTGCTTCCGCCATTGAATTTCCGAAATAGAATTTCAGTCGGTTAAGAGTAGACAATCGTAAATTTCAGCAAAAAATCAACGAATGATTTAAAAAGTGCACTGTACACAAATTGTTCTTAGTATTACCTTTTTTTTTCTGCCGATGGGAGAGGTTCAACACCAAAAGCGCAACCGTATTTGGGGCATTGAAGAAAAAGAGCTTCTAAGCCCTTAATTAAGCTTTTTTTACTAGTCCAGCAGCAACGCGGGAAAGACAACTAAATAACGGCGCTGTCCCGCTAAAGAAATCGGGAACTTTTGTAGGAATCCAATGAATTAAACGACCGGAAAAAAATGGAACTATAAATCTGAATTGACTTTTTTTTTTTAAATCTTCCTATTGCAGCCCTAGTGTGAAACCCAAAATAATGTCCATTCTTTTATGCAGCAACGCAATCGGGGAATGTAATTACCGTGAGAATTCTGAGACCCAGTTGCTCCACTAGGTGGAGACACCTTTACTCTTTTCGATGCGCAAATACACTAGAAATATTTTTTTTTTCAAGAGCACTTCAAGCCAAACCAGTACTCTAAGGATCTTTCACATGCCGTTCAGCCACACTACGCAATCCTGTCGATTTTCTGCATCTTTAAAATGTACCGACTGACTTCAGGTTCGAATCTGACTTTGGATGACCAACGTCTAACTAATATATCACTCTGTCGGCCCCTATAAAATTGCTAAAATTTCATTTTCTTGTTTCTAACTTGGAACATTTTCCGAAAGAAAGCTGGCTTTCAGTGCCTTCTCCCCTAACTTTGTTAAATTTATCCTAAAACTGGGATTTGGGGGACTTGAATTTCCAATCAATTTCGTTAAGAACCTTTCGCTCTGTTCTTTCCTCCTCCAACGTCAGGACATATAGATTAGCATTTGTAGTTTTAAAACTTCAGTGTTAAAGTCACCAAAATTGAAATTTGATCTTCAGAAATTTTAACGTGAAAGCTTTCAAATACATGCTTCCCAAAGATATGCTTGATAATGTTACTGAAATTGGAGAGATGGCATAACATAAAAATGCGTTTTTTTAAGTCTTCTGTAGAAATTTTAGCAGAGAGAGCCCCCGAGCCTCCCTCATGCTTTTATAGCAGCAAAAGCAGCCTAAAATTACAATTCTCATGTTCCCATTTTAGAAAATAATCAGGGATCCCTTGAGCCATAACGCCACCAGAGTCAAAATTTGACTTCAATTGTGAAAAAAGATTTAGGAAGTATAACCAACCAAACTTTCATTTGTCATTACCAAAAACTTCCTAAAGATGCAAATTCTCAAAAAAGAAGGGGGGGGGGGGGGATCCTGAACTCCGCCTTCGTCTTTTACTTTCCTTCAAAACAATAAGTTTCACATCATTTACCAATACTAAACCTTCCACCTTACTTATTTTTTGAAATTTAAACATGATATATAACTTAAAATGAGATGGGTTAGGACGGATTGGTTCGTCTTAAACAGGTTACAGAGAGATCTAAGATCCGGTTCTGATACCGCTTCAATGTGTATTTCAAATAGTTATTTTAACTTTACATTCGCGCATTCCTTGAAATTTCTCCGCGCCCTCCACCTAGGGGGCGCCGCCTCGATTGATAACCCTTGTTCTATATGATGAGCAAATTATGGTCTTTGAGATAGTTACTCGTTTATAGATTTTATATTGCGCGGCATAAATTGTGAAATTGAGAACTTTTTCCGTATCATCTCCAAAAATGTTAAGTGTAAGGGGGGGGGGGAAGAGGTGAGACTCAAATCTGTTATAAAGCTTGCTGTTTCCAGCTTTAATTGCACATGAGAATGAGTTCGACGTTTTCTTTTTACGTACTTAATTATCACGTGGAGGGTGGAACGTTTTCCCTCTAGAACCAGCCCTGTGTACATGTTAATTGTTTTCACTTACACTCGCAATTTGCGTGCTTTTTTTTTTTTTTGTCACTTTACTTAAACTTGAAATTCAGGTAATTTTATTGACATCACGCGATTTCTAAATTATGTAAAGTTAGTTTTTTAAATGGGATGAATCATTTTTATTTGCACATTTTTGTTTTCTTCTCAGTCATTTCTGATGGGGCTATCTGCAGTGCACATAAATTTAAACAGTTTTTCTTTTTTTTACAAATCTAAATAATTTTTGAATATCTTTAAATATCTAGAAAGTTAATTTAACGATGAAGATCTGAAAAAAATACAAACTTCAATCCTGGACATAGTTTAGTACATATTGTGTGAGAAAACACATCGCATTACTATTAGTGAGCCGTTTTTAAACCCACATTAGAAAGGTTTGATTATTCAAAGTGAGATATTAAAGTAGATTTATCCGTTTGAGAAAAAACAATTTTCGAACTTTCACGTTACAAAGAACCTTTACCGTTATTTTTATGTTTCTTGACGGCGTCTGAATTTTATGTTTTAAAAATAAATTCATCCGCTCTGCTACATGTTTGGAAATGTGTATCGGAAGTTCTAGTGTAAAATTTATGCTACACTTTAAATTTTACTTTTAAAAAGGAGATACACGATTAAAACTGAAAAGGGCTGGAAACTTATGTTACAATAGAGCTTTTATTACAATTATGAACTTTTCATCTCTAATTATCCATTAAAAAATTATGAAATTCTTGAAATCTCAACTATATTTTCAGCTTTAAGGGGGTCCGGGACACAAAAATCCTCAAATTTTGCAATTTTTTTTTATAATTTGAAAAATTGCTCCGTTTTTTTCTGCTTAAGAGGACGTTTGAATCTTGTTTCTACCTTAAATAGAACGAAAGTTATAGTTATTTTTGTTGCATGCATCTAACGAATGTGTACATAACTTTAAAACTTTAAACGCGTTTTTCTCCATGATGCAATTTTTCCCGATTTCTTGCATTCAAACTCTTATAAGTCAGGAACCGATAGAGATAAAGTAATGAAACTTGGAGCATATCTTTTTCAAGCAATTTACTTTAATTTTTATTCGGCGAATTTGAAAAAAACGTTTACTGCAAAAATTATGATTTTTTTTAAAAAAAGTATCTTCGAATTTTTCGAAATTTTTCTTCAAATATTTTTTATTTTTTATTGAATCAATATTTTTAAAATCGCCGAATAAAAATTAAAGCTTAGATATTTGTGCATACTTTTTTGAAAAAAAATTGAAAATTGACCAACAATATTTTGAGTTTTAGCAATTTAAAGCAACCCCATTTTTTTGAAAAAAACTAATTAAATTTAAATAAAAAAATATTTTTTTTTCATATTTATGTTATGATTTTGCTTATTAAATAAATGATGAATCAGTTCAAAAAATTTCAAAACTCTAAAGTACATAATAAAAAAATTTTCAAAATGTGTCCCGGACCCCCTTAAGATATACGTTAAGTTCTTTTTCTTTCCAAAGGGGCTGCGTTAGGCAATTTAGCCTTTTGCAGACCTAGTGCGATCCCCCGATACGACATTTAGACTAATGTGCCACCATTAAGGCGTGGATGTCAAAGACAATCATAATTTTGACACAGTTTTGCAACTGATGGAGGAACTTGGGCTCTCTTCGATGCGAAATTGCACTAGGGATTTAATTTTGCCAAGGGCATTCAGAGAGGAATCATTTAGATGCAGAATAATCATACAAAAGGGGTTATAGCGATTTTCTGTATATATGGTTAAGTATTAACTCAGAGTGAACATTCTCTTCGTTTTTAGAAGGTGAGATTTTTTTTAGAGATAAAAACTTTTTCAATATTGAACGATATCACAATTTTATGTTACTGAAACATAACGTTCATGAACTTCTATTTTTAAAAAATTTCAATTATATATTAGTTTCTTGTCGAGTCCGTCAGTCAGCAAGCATTCGAAGTAAACGCATTGACACTAGGAAGATCTTAAAATGTCTCATATTGAAAGCGGTTTATTCCCAGTTTCGCCGACAATTCAAATTTTCCCTCTCCCCCATTGAATATATGAAGAGAAAATGAATATATGATAACTGAAAAAACAGGGAGGCGGGAAATAAAATGTCTGCGAAACTTGGGAGACACCATCGAGAACTGAGCACTCATTTCGGTCCGAATATTGTTCAATAAAAAAATCCAATCGCATTTTTTTTAAACGGCCAAGAATTTTATTAACGATTAATTCTTTTATTGTCTATAATTGAAGAAAAAAATTGAGTAAAACTTAATCCAAGCATGCTTGTATTATCTAAGAAAAATATGCTGTATTATGCATTTTACAGCACGTACAGAATTAGTAACTCATTGCGTGGTATTATAAATTACAATAAAGAAAAGTCGCGAAGTTTGATCTTTGTCTCTTACCTTTAAAGAGACAATTGAAAACGGCCAAAATGATGCATTTGATCTTTCTAGTGTTAATGTCATATGAATATATTTAGAGTTGAACCTCGTAAAAATGAACTCAAGGGACCTTTAAAATAAATTCATTTTGACCTCAGTCATACCCGAACGACAATCAGCTATACCACGGGCATGTAGCTTGCTTGTGGTTCGTTTTAAGAGTTCAAATTTATGAAGTTCGACTGAATAGATATGAAATATGCATATTAGAATCATAATAGATCAATATATCTAAAATTAGAATTAAAATCATGCTGAAAGCACATATCAGAGCTCACAAGTTGACAGGAACATAGTGAGGTATATATGTATAGATTTAAACTTAATTAAACGCAGAATATCAATTATATCCACAACAACTAAGAGCAGAAAAAGTACGAAAAAACTATGCACATTGAATAAATTGCAATTTTTAAGTCCAAAGATAACTTCCGCCTCTCCCCTCGAATATTTTTCTCCTTGACTCAACTAATTAAAGAACTGTCAGTCTTATTTTTTAATTGCTCCGACAGTTCGCTGAAGGTTCTTAGTTAACTGGAGTCATAAAGTCACTTTACAGAAAGGAAGAGGACTTCTTCATGGTATTTGAAGAATGTCAAAAAGGAGTTGAAGCAGCTCGCATTCGACTGCTTCCCAGTCAAAGGTTGGAAGATATTGTTCAGCTGCTTCAAAACCAGTTCATATGATGAATACATTTTCATCGGATGTGAAAAAAATGCAATATATAATTTTAGCATTATTTCCTTCGCTCACAAACATTTTTTCATCGTACAAAAGTGTTCAATGTGTATCTATTTTTTTTTTCTTTTTGAAAGTTAATGTCTTCGCTGATGCTAATGATGAACACATGGGTGGAAGAGCAAATTTAAAATGAAAACAGGAGAGTCTTTAAAAAAATGTTTGCTTCAAGCTTCGTCTCGTGTTATTTGAAGTTTCCCAATCTCAGATTCTGACGAGTCGCTTTTAATATTTTGAAAGTAAACATTTTCAAAACGCAAACAGCACTTCCCAGCATCAAGCTTTTTTTTTTATATATAGTGTACCGTATTTCTTTTCAAATACTTTGCTTCTTTAATCCCAAAATTCAAAAGAAGGTAAGAGGAAGAGAGTGGAAGACCAGTCTCACTATCAGCAAAACGCCATCTTTGTAGAATGCTATGAAGTGTGCGATTCCACTTGGGACACCCAAGCCTCATTTTTGTAGCGAGTTTGGGTTTAAGGCAGGAAAAAGTGACACTTGTTAGACGAAAGCCTCCAACTGGACAGGACTTCGGCCTAGATGGATGGCAACGCCACCTACACAAGTAGATACCGTTCTGGAGGGAAGGCTTCAAGTCCATTGGTACAGATGTTCTCGACCTGGTGGCTCCCTTGCCCCTGGGTTTAACAGCCTGGAACAAACAACTCTTGCCCGTTTTCGTAGTGGACATCTTAAAACTTTAAAATTTTCGGAGGGGTCGAAGATCTTTCAAACATGTTCCAAGTGTTCTGTTGAGCAGGCTTCGCCTGACCATATACTGTCGTGCCTGGGGCTCTCCAGGAGGGATCTGACTGAAGACCCAGTGACGGTGCTGGGTTTCTTGAGGGTAAACAAACTCATGGACCTGGTCCATCATGGCTGACCATGGGGGCATGCAACAACAGGCTTCAAGTCTCCCAGCAACTTTGCACCGATGGTAACTGCTAGTGACCGAACAGAGAATTCCATGGACTTAACGAGCATGGACTTCATGGGTATTTGGAGTCATCGGGCTCCGAACCCGGAATCCTCCGATTCCAGCACCCTCTCCACTTGGCTATGCTTCATTCAATTCGTCTGTTACTTTATTTTTTCATTTGTTTCTTCCACGAAGTAAGATGTCCGATCCACGCAAATAATCTGCGGTTTTCGTAAATAGAAGGGCATTTTCTGCCGTAAGACAAACAAGTGTATTTTTGCTAGCCATTTTGTATCTTTTATTTGCAGTTTATTATTCATAATAAGTGTGGATTCTTATTTTTTTATAGTCCTTCGTATGACTTATCCATTTTTCCACTGTTATTACCTATTGCATTCAGTTCTTTTATAGTCTATTATATTGCTTAGAAGGCTTTCTCTTTCGTCGAAGCAATATTCAACTAGACCGCTTTTAACACTCGTGTCTTGGAGTTTTATCCCTTTAATATGATTCCTCCACACATATTTGGAGAGTTTCTACTCAATACATGTTATAGCTTTTTCTTCTGTTTTAAACAGTGCATGGAGAAGAGAGGCGAAGGGGGGGGGGGGGAGGAACAGACGAACGGGTACCTTGTCTTCTAACTCAGGCATCGTTCTGTGTTTTTACAGCTTATGTAGTACAATAACAGTTTAAAATCACTTTTTAATTCTTCGCCATGATTGTCCACAATTGATGTCACGCTCTAAAGGGGGGGGGGGGGTGTCGGGAAATTTTGTGAGTGACTCGAGGGAGAGAAGTGTCATGAAAATATACACACATTTTTATAAGACTGTTTGAATATTAACATTGTGACATGTGACAAAGGAGAAAAGTGGAATGTGACACTGACAAAGCGGGATGGAACGAAAATGTTGAGGAAAGTGACATCAGTTATGGTCTGCCCCACATAACTTATGGTACATTTGTTTAAAACAGTTATGAATATTTACATTTATAGTTTAGCACAGTATTTATAAAATAAAAGAAAAAACATTCTTAATAGAAATGCTTGCTGACTGTCGCCGCCTAGCCTGAATACCGATTCCTGCAGGTTATTACTTTTACACTTCAAAATTAGTTTTTTATCAATACAAAAAGAGCACAAAAACAAAAAATCTTGTCAAGCGCCACACTTTCAGCCAGCTATTTTTCTTTTTTTTTTAATTCTTTTTTCTTAATTCTTTTTTTTTTAATTATTTTTTTTCTTTTTTTAATTACTTTTTCTTTTTTTCTTTTTTAAATTCTATATTCTTTTTTTTTTCAATTCTTTTCTTTTCAATTCTTTTCTTTTTTTTATTCTTTCTTTTTTTTTTAAATTCATTTCTCTTTTTTAATTTTTTTTTTTGCTGCAATTTTTTTTTTTTTTTTTTTTTTTGAACGCTTGACAAGCACAGTATAACATCACTTATCTCAAAAACTGCAAACAATCAGTTTTAATACAGACCTGATCATGTTTAAGAATAAGTAGTTTCGTAACAAATATAAAATGATGCTCCATGATCAGCTTTTGGACATTTTAAACTTTTATAACAAGATATCAACATCAATAACAAAGTCCAGGAACTTAAATCCTTTTTCAATAACAAATTGATTTAACCTGCAGGAAAGTACTTCTCACATAGTATTTAAACTATGTTATTAAATATTACGTTCAAAGCTATTATTTTGATGTAAAATATTTCGTCATCATTATTATAAAACTTTTATTATTGAAGCCCCAATTTTAAATTTGATTTATATTTAATAAATGAAAATTTAAACCTTCCCTTTTATGTTCCAGGAACAAACGATTTACCTCATTTTATTTAGAGTTCATAAATATATAAAGCTGCAACTTTAAAAAAAACTGCAGCTGAAACAAAAATATATCAAAAAATACTTAAGTGACTAAAAGAAAAAAAATAGATATTAAATTTTGCAGTATGTTAGTATGAGGCCTTGCATCGTATGAAATATTAAATAATGTTTAATAACAAACAAATAGAATTTCACACAGAACTAAACTATTGTTTAAGATCAAGCTAATTAAATGGATCAACGAGTTATATCCATCACCGTAATTTGGGGCACATTCAACTCGATTGTGTTGCATTCTATCTAATTATATTGAGCAGAAGAGTACATAGGAGCAGTATAACCAGATGCACAGCTCCGATGCAAGTACCACTGGGCGCGAATCTCAAAAGTAACCGGGCAAAAGTTTTGTGCGTCATATAAAAGAAAAACACCCTGCGCTCGACGATTGAAACTTTTAGTTGCTTCTTTTGAAAATTTACATAAAAAAAATTTCATTCAGGATTCTTTTTCCTCTATTTTTAATAGTTTTTTTTTCTGACGCTTGCCCGTTTACTAGATGGTCTCGCTTGCCCATGGAGCCTCATTGCATCTTTGAGGTTGGGTATCTAGTTAATACTACATCTATGGTAGCGTAAGCGAGAAATTTCCTTCGCGGTAGGGAAAGGACATTTTTGGCTGCAGTAATGGTAATTAAAATTGATGGTATTCGATTCGATCAATGTTTTTTACAGTTGAGTACGGCTCTTTGTCTCACCGAATACTCGGCATTGGCAATGTATGGTATTCGGTGTATTCGTACATGTTGAGAAACTAAGTGGTATTTACCCTCAAGATTCACTATGCCTATAACAAAGTTATACGCATTTTAATTTTGCCAAGTTCTTTAATGTTTTTTTTTGCCTCTATTGGACTGTAACAAGTAGCAGATATTTCTCCCATATTTCAGTAGTAACAAATAATGTATTTACTATGTAGTAAATAACAATAAATTCCTCTCAGTAACCATAATTTTAGTTCAATTTCGTTAAGAGTTAAAATGATTCTATCTATTAACAAGCATTAGATGGCCATTTAAAGTGGTAAAGATTGTCCACGGAAATATGGTGGATGACTTGGAAGGTCAAACATCATTTGTAACAGGTAATTTGTTGTTATTTTGTAATAGATAGGGTCAGCGAGAACTTGCCTCTTAGTACTCGGCGCTTTCTGGCTGATTCTACCAATTACAAATGATACAAATTAATGTTTTATTCAATTTAGTCCGCCATCTCTCCGTGGTCCAACTTTTAAGTCGTACATTCTCCAAAAGTACAAATGAAATGGCATCCCCGATCCTGTATAACGTAAAAGTTTGTTTTCTACATATTTTTAAATGAAATTGAAGTTCACAGTTGTTTTGAAACCACCCACGAATGTAGGAAGTTAAACTATAATATTTTCATTTTCACGAACTAAAAAATTAGACAATGTGTTTCCTCGTGCAAAAACTATGTCAAAAAAAAAAAAGTGCTCTAATGCTCAAATATATTGAAAAAAAAATCAGTTAAAAAAAGTAATTTGTCTCAAAAACTAATTAGAACGCTGTGTGTATTAAAAGACGAATTTTAACTGTAGTAATTAGTAATCGTAGTTAGCTTAGTAGTATCCAGTGGTGATTCTACAACAGGGACCAGAGTCCAAGTTAGGGCCATGTTGTTTTGAAGGGTTTTTTTTTGCAAAGACTAATTTCTGGTTGGGGGGGGGGGGGGGGTTGCTCCTTAACCTCCCAGGTGTGCATCATCGCTCTTAGAAACAGAAAGTTTCCCTTATCCGGTGGTCACGTATCCTTCCACCGGAAAAAGTTAGGACTGATTTAAAATATGTATTCGAGTCAAAGGGCGAGAGATTTGAAAACGATTGTACTGCTCTACTTAGTCGAAGAGAAAGGGGGGGGGGGTTGCTAGGGGGAAACTGTATACCCTAGCTAATGCTAGAAGGTCACTGAAATTCCATGAAATAAAAGTTAAGTGAAATAAATTTTTTTTTGGATATCTTTAATGATGTTACGGGAATGAGGGAAGGTTCAGGGACTGTCTACGGAATTTTCGATTTTGAACTGTGGAAAGCGCCAGTTGTTACTACATTTGGTGACGAAATGGGAAGGGGAGTTTTGTGACTTTTTTGACAACGCTTAAAACTTGGAGTTTAAGACTCAATTCCAATCTCTCTCTGGTGGTGTTAGGGGACTAGGCTGCTTTCATCTGAAATTTTCCACGATTGAAAACGCCATTTTAGAATATCTTTGGTGACGTTTAGGAACCATGGTTTGGGGTCATTCTCAGAAAACTTTCACATTGATGTCTGAAAAACACATTTTTCGACAACATTTAATTTAGGAAATGGTTCAGGTTGGACGCTCTCTGAAAATGAAATCTTAGGCCATTTTTGTGGTGTTTAAGGAATAGAGAAAGTTTGAGAGCTATCGGGATTTTTCTAATATTGAAGTTTAAAAACCTCGATTATAATAATTCTTAACCCATGTTAGGAGGGAATACCGAATATTACGAAAGAGAAATCAGAAACCTTTACTCCGGATATTTTTCGCAATAGGAGTTCAACCCAGCTCCAGAATATCATGCTCGAGGCTCAGTTGCAACGCACCGCTTTCGCAAGAGCAACTCATGTAGTAAAACTTAAACCAATGACAACGATCATTACTTAGACTTTAGCATCCACTGAAAATAATCGGTTTTAGTTTGGAAAACTACTTATTGGCGGGTATTCCCACAATCATTATTTCACAGTAAAAAAAACCAGAGCTTTTTTTCATCTCGTGGGGATGAAGTCTGACTGATTGTTGGGGTAAAAGAGTCAGGAGTGGAATGCTTTAAATTTTCCTGTATTTTCCGCTTTCAACCTGCATTTCTGCGGAGTCAGAGTGACTGATTTTGGGTACAAGAGTCAGAGACCTAAACATCTTATGAGTCGGAATGGAGAACTGGTCATTTATGTAAAAAAGGTTTGAAATTATTCGTAGCCACCAAAGTTAAAAATTTTAGTTCAAAATTAACCAGCTAAATTGAAAAAAAAAAGATCTTTTCTATAGACGTTCGTCATCAAGAACTTTTTCTGACAATGTTGGTTTGAAGCAAATCCGTTTTCAGTTCGAAATTTGTATTGACTTTGAATTTCAACGTGGACACTTATTTCATTTTTTTTTTCTGAACTATTCAAAATTGAACGTAACATTGTTCAAATCAAAAAGATATTTCCTATACAAGTTCTTCGTCCCCATCGAAGTTCGTTTTTTGCAAACTCTCTTTTAAGCTCTGATTTATTGCATTAAATTTATTGCCTTCAATTGCCTTAAATTTGTCTGTAGATGGTAATGTTGAGTTTTTATGAACTGTTCAAATAAAATAGCGAAATATGGGAATGAGTTGTCCTTGCTTAGTTCTTTTGTAAAAAATAAAGTTTGAACCGGGCTATTTACTCATAACTTATTGGGGTTGGGAGCAAAGAGACATTCCTAAACTCAAAGCCCATCTTTCCGATTTTTTATTTCTCAATATTTCGTTTTATTTTTTTATTTATATTTTTAAGCTGCCTTAAGCATTCTCATGCTTTTCTCTTAATTCTACGAGAAAGTTGGCTAAAAAGGCAAATAAACTTTTCAAAACGGCAAAGTGACTTCATTTCATTCGCCGAAAAAAAATAATCTCGCGACAAAAAACATGATTTAGTTGAAAATACATCAACAAATCAGCCAGCACCAGTAAAGATCTTTCTAAGAAAAACGACCAACGCACGAACAAAAATCATGTGTCAACGAGAAAATAAAGGCACTGTAGGGATGAAGAAAATCCTCTTAAAGAAGGAAACGACTCGCGCCCGATAGGATCTTTATCAGTTCAGACTTAAGTTCCTAGGTCATCGAATGTTTTAATTTGACTGACAGCTCTTTCCTTTTAGGTGGAGGAAGCTTTTTGCGGCGATGAGAACTAGGAATTTGAAAATCAATTGTTGAAAGAAGCGAAGATTTTACTTTCAAGTGTGTGTGAAGTTTTTGCTTTAATTCCTAACAGTAATCGCAAGCACCGTTCATAATATCACTAACATTCATTACCATTCGAGAATGCGATGACGGCATTCTGAATGCCGGTGTTCCAGCCATTTCGTAATACCGGTGTTTAATATTTTGAAACACCGGTATTTTCAATATTTAACTGAAAATTAACATTTTTAAATAGATGCTCTTCGTGACTTGTTTGACATTTATTGTTACCTTAAACGCGTCAATGTTCCATCAATAAACCAGGACAAAATTCAGTCTTGATACCAAAATTTGGCTTTAAATGCACGCAAAAAACACTACACATAAACATATTGGAAGAATGCAAAGAAATTTCTCGCATTTTCATTATTTTAGGGGCAGCATGTTTTTATTTTTTCAACTTGATTGTTCACTTTCTTTTGCGCAAAGAACTATTCTGCTTGTCTCTTGGTAAAAGCAAATTAAAATTAATTCAAGTATAGTTAAAAACTTAATTGTCCTGTGAATAACTTCGAACTTTCAGTGACAGCTTTGTTTTATATTAATTTTACCACATCTATCGTCTAAAAAGTAACTTGTTAACAGTTATGCTGAGATGAAAAAAGAATTGAGGATCACGGCGCAGTTTGAGCCATTGACATTTTTAGGGTTGTATTTTAGAGGTTCTTTGTATTTTATTTTTTTTTTTTTAGAAACGTTTCATATCATTTGTTGAGCAAAATTATTCGAAGGGAAGAATTTAACAATCATAAAAGTCTAAAACTCTCAAAAATATGTTATTGGTCCGCCTTCTGACAGTATTCAGTATTTTTCGGAGATTTATTTTCAATTCTCAGCTTCGGAGATTTATTTTCAAATTATGAAGAAATTACAACTCGAGGACCAACCCGATGTCTACAATTGCAGAATTTGAGACATTTAAAAAATATTTCTAGGTCACAAAGCCGTGCACAGGGGGGGGGGGGGAAGGGACACCTGCAAGCCGGGCCCGAGCCTGAAGTGGCCCGATATTTTTAAAACTAGGGGTGAAATATAGGGGTAAACAGTATGTAGAGGGAGCAGGAAAATTCATTTATTTCTGTATCCCAAAATTTCTGTGCACGCCCCTGCTAAGTCATGGAAAAAAAAATTCTCACGAATCATTACCAGTTTCAATCATCTTGCTTGGTTTATTTCGCGAAGTTAGGTCGGTTGCCCACCAATGATATTTGAGGATAGACTTTTTCTAGTTAATACTGCGTTACAGGCCTCATTGCAATATTAAGTACCAATAAAAATGAATCTGTCTTTAAAAGAAACACTGAATTCCATGCAACATACCAAGAGCCCAGTTATGCCTTCCACAGAGGCGGGAGTTGCGTCCTGGTAATGGGCTCTTCTGTCTGGAATAGACAATAACCGAGCTAGTGGCTGATGTTATCTCATTGAAGCTAAAGTGCCCACAGACAGCTGATTTGTAGGGATTTCTGGTGATCTAAATTTTCGTATGGTAAACTGTATAAAGGGAAATAAATTCCAGTATGTCTTGAAAAATGTTTAGTTCTCCGCTTTACATACACATTTGTAAAATTTACATATTTATCATTTTAAAGAAGGAACCTTTATCAAATCTTTTATATTATCAAAATAAACTATGGTATTGTCTATGTAATTATGTGACATTTCGTTGATCTTTTACAAGTGCCTTCCCGAAAACTTTTTGAAAATTCACTTTTCCATGCAAATTTAAAAGACTAAATATAAATGAACTCGCGAATAAAAAGAGATTTTTAGTGATTTTTGAAAATTGAAGAACATTTTTAAAAAGATTTTTTAGTTCATGCATTGAAATGAATAAAAATCTAAGATTTTTTCAGACTGCAAGCGAGCTGGATTAGAACAACATGTAATCCCCCCGCTTTGGTATCCTTTTTAGCCGAGAATACTACCCACTACAAAGCATACGAAGATGAAAAAAAAAAAAAACGGTGCTTCGAATTTTATTAAAAATACCCGATCCCTAAAAGCGAATGCCCGACAAGTTTCTTAGCCCATGAGGCAGTGAGAAGCAAAGGGATGTAAGCGGCAAAACCAAAAATTTGGAGATAACTAGTACACATGGTACGTGAAGCTCTCCTCTGTCGTGGGGCAAGAGCTGGTACTAATAGCCCTGGTAAGTGCTGCTGTACAGCATGATTTATAAAAAAAATTCAATGAAAGCCAACATAGGAGCTAATCTTTAAACGCGTTTAACTCAAAACTTGAAAATGTCCACTCGCATCCCTTTGCTTCTCACTGACTCATATGATGTCATACTTGGTCATCACAAATCTTGACAGCATTTTGGGACTTCATTTTTAAGGCTACGTCCATAGGAGATATTTTGCACTCCCGCTCTTACAATTAAATTATATGACTCTAAAAAAGATTTATTGTAAAGCATACATATTTTTAAAAGAAAAAGTTTACGTTGTAAGCAAACGAACCTCAGTACCCAATGTCATTAATATAATTTTGAAAGAAAAAATATTATTTGATTTTTTTGAGCGGCATGGGTTTTTATACCGCAATAAAACTATGTTACAGCAATGAAGTGGTTCAATTCCATAGTAATGATCAAAATTTATTATTATGATTCGGCAATTTTCAACTTAAGTTCTTTCATTTTACTCAAAATGTTAGGAAATGCAGAATAAAATTTTCATAGTTCAATTTCCGATGAGTAAGAACTCGTCTAATAGTGAAACTAACATTAAACTATTCTAATAGTGACGTTTACAAAACGAGAGGAAGAGTAATAAATTCATCATTTCTAAAATGGCATTTAAAGTACTCTTTTTTTTTTAACTTTAAGATCTCTTGCGTTTTCACAAAAATAGAAACAAATTAGTTAGGATTGCAAGTTTTCTTCCTTTGATTTTAACAAGCTTACTTGTCAAATCACATTACTTGAAAGAACGCAAAATTGATAAAGCGTTGTACTTTAAATACAGTGGATATCTAAAATACAGTGAAATATATTCTGTAGTAGCTAATACAATGAACCTGTCTGGCAGTGTTTTAGCAAAAGAGCTGCTAGGTTTAAACTTCAAAAAGAAATATAAGCTAAAGGAAAAAAAAATAAAGTCCAAATTCTGAATGTATCTGAACACAAATCTTCTCGATGTTATGATTTTGCAAATTTTATTATATTAAGGCGAAAGGATAAATTTCAGAAGAGAAAACATTTGTATGAACCACGAGATTAACAAAAGCCCGGATACGGAGGATAAGGGTGGCACTTTTCCATCATAGGTACGTCTCGGCTCAGTTTCAAACTTAGACGGCTAACTGGTCAAAACAACAAAGCGTTTATTTGTTCTTTCAAACATTGCCAAAGTCAATCTTGTTGATATTTAAATTTAATATTCTGCAATCAAGCAAAACAATCCTTTAAAGAGGACTAGCAGTTACGTTAAAATTAAAAAATATCCAAATAAATGAACTACATTAAATATATAAACTTCGGATGTGTCAGAAGGTTTAAGGTAACTGTTAGATACGTTTTAGCGTTGATGTATATTTTAAATTATTTCTCCCTGTTTTTAAATTCATTTCCTGTGACTGCTTTTGAATAACTCATAGATCTGTCTTAGAGAGAGTCCTACAATTTCAGTAAGACACTCCAAGCCCTATGTTAAGTATTTCATTTGGAGAAAAGTATGAAACGCAGCAGGTAAGAAGATTAGGAGCGGTCAAAATTTTACCAGTCGCACTGCACGGGGATTTTGTGCTATCTAACACATGACTTTAGAAGAGAAAAAAAAAAATTGCTCAAAAAATAAAAAACCGGCGCAAAATAAGATATCTTAGTAGTTAGACCGTTTTATAACGATGGGAATGCAAAATTTTAATTTGCTGCTCTCATTTACTTTCAACAATTTTAAGTAACAAATTTCGTCATGAAAGATTTAACTATATATCTTTTGGTTTGATTATGATGTTTAGCATCAAAATTAATTTCAAAAAAATGTTAGGCTCTTACGGGCTTTCTTGTATATTTGTGATCAGTGTGGGTAGCTGACGAATGATTTTACTTTCGGTAATGACTAAAGTTTAAATATGTCTTTCACATATTTGTCATTAAGACTGGTTTCGGTACAGCTTTTTTCTAACATTTCTGATATCAGTTTGATCTTTATAATCCTTTTTTTTAACTTTAATTTTTTCAACTATTCTTTGCAGTTGTACTATGAACATATAGCTACAGTACTGCTCAAAAATTCAAAAAACCCCCTCCCCCAATGCAGAATCCTCCGTCTACATAAATGGTCAGCATTTGTTGTCGTGTACTTCGGAGGAGGGGATTAACTTCTACGCAAAAAAATACTGAATCCCTGTTTGAAATATATTTTCTCAACATAAACTTTTCTGCACGTTTGCTGGATATATGGCTAAATAGATATCACGTTAATCAAATGAGATATACACATAAGAGAATCAATTGTTGGGAGGAACTGCAAATAATCATTTCTCCAACTACCAATCTGCTCATAATTTAGTTCTCATCACGTCTCCCCATTAAGAAATGTTTTACGTAAATCAAAGATTTATAGCGACTGGAGCTAAGGTGTTTGTTTCCTATAAAAAAAACTATAGAAGTAACAGAAATTACAGGCCATAACACTTTACATCTAACGAGATTTCACCGCTTTAACAGTATCCAAAGCAGAACACACCGGGCACACATTCAACTATCGTTTGAACAACCACTCCAAAAACTCACTTCTATTAGTCATTCCGCAGTATTTGACTGTGATACGTCCTAAAAGCAACCCAATCTCGAAATATGTGTTTTTTTTTCACTTATGAAATACATAACGAAGTTATCTAATTTTTTCCTCTCTTGTTTTTTTACACTAAATAAATATTGATATTTTGAGCCTTAGGGTTACGTATAGGACATTTTACACCCAAATACTGCGGAATGACGCCAATTCAACGTTTCCAAAGAGTCATGTTTCCTTTCGAACTTCCACCTTCATGTGCTCGAATCTTTGGTTCAACCATTTGATTGTTCCATTCACTTCATTTTCCGAACCAGTGCCCTGAGACCTGATCGCTCACTCGTGGGCACAGCGTCGCCTGTACAGAGGGCATTCGAACCCCCATGCTCGAAAATAGCCAACCGGCACGGAGAAAACGACACCTGTTATTTTTCTTCCAATCACGAATTTGATCTCGGCTGAGATACTTTCCCATCCATCACGAAACAAGGCATCAAACCAAAGCCAGGGACACTTTACATTTATGTGGATTCAGGTGGATTATGAGGTGGATGTGTGTGTGTAGTAATAAGTATACATTATGTTTAGGACTTGAGAAATGTATAGGTGTGCGTTGTTTGGGTGACTGCATGCATAGTTAGTGAGAAATTATGTATGATAAAAGTTAAAGAGGAAATGCACGAGTATTTTTGGATTGAATGATGTTTGAAGAGTGGTGTTTGAGCGTTTATGCGAAATGGAGAAAACAAAATGGTATTGGAAGAGATGTGGTAGTTTTAAATGTTTGAGGATTAATATTAAAATGATACAAAGTTTGGGGAATAATAAATGAATAAATATTGTGTGTGTTTTCATACGGATGTTAAATGTATGGATAATTAGTATGTTAACCCCCATCCCCCACCCTCCGTCTCTTAACAAAAAATGCCCCTGGCTTTGATGAATGAGCAGTTCAAAAAATATTTACCCCTACGAGTACTCAGCGCAAAAAAGTATTGACCCCCTGCATGTATTAAGTTTAATGATCAGGAGAAACCTAAATTGATAAAGCAGAAGACAAGAAACATTGTCTTTAAAAGTATACGATTCAATATTTGGCTCAGAGCACCTTTATACTCAAAATACAAAATAAATAAAACCATGAACGCTTACCTTTTTTACAATAATAGAAATATAATACTACATTATTAAGACACTAAACGTTCACCTCAAATGGATGTGTAAATAACTGTCCAAGATACTTACAATTAGTTTTAAGTTAATATTGAACATTTTACTAACTCAATAAAATTGATAAAGATTGCGCAATTTATTCAAAGGAAACTTTGGGTAAAAAAAAAATAAAAAAAACTGTTACCGATAGGAATTCATGTGATGACAAACCAGAGAAATTTCAATTAACACATGGTTTTCTTTGAAAGATTTTTTAGCTATCTAAGCTAAATATTAAGAACATTAAATATTTATTTATGCATCTTATTAGCAGAAAATGAAATGAACGATAAAAAAAAAATCAACTGGTCTACAAATTAAACTAGAGAAAAAAAACTGAAAAAACAACCATTCATCATTTGCAGAATCTTCGCATCAGTTTATGAAAATCTACATGGATGTGATTTGAAGCTTCATCAAGAATATAGTTGACTGCAACTATGACTTAGATGACAATCTCTTGGTAGAAGTGCCCTACCTACTGTTAAGAGAGCCGCCAGAAATTTCTCTATTACTTTAAATTTAACTTAGAAAGTAAGACTACGCGCATCGTTGCCGATCGTAAAATCCTGCAGTGTAAAGTTCAGAAAGTTTAAAATGACGAAAGGAATGATGAAAAAAATTCCTAATCCTAGTTTTTCTTCATGGTTTGAAGTCCACTTTAACGTAAAAATATTTGTTTTGAGACAGGTCAGAGAAGTTTATACCATGATAAAACACAAATAATTTGAGAAATCTTGCATACTGAAGCTTTGAGGACTGTTTTCTCTTTTAATCTAAGCAACTTAAAGTAGTAAGGGAATATGGTGCAAAAGTAACATCTTAAAATGTTTTTATAGTTTGCAGTGTTACCTATCTACCAACAATTAAACTAATTTCTTGAACATATAGCCGAGTCCAGTCAAAAAATAAACAGCTGTAAAGATCAAGCAAAATACAAGCCATTTCAAAATTTGATACACTATTTTTTAACTTATCAAAAGCTATTTGTTCTTTTGTAATGAAAACGTTTTGAATTTAACATTTTAATTATCGAGATCTACTGTTATCAGTGCAGTTCTTAGATAATATAAGACACATTTTGATTTTTAAGTGCCTAACATGGGTGTGTACCGGGGGAGGAGAAGCGACACCTGTTGGCTCGGGCCCGAGTCTGAAGGGGCCCCCGAGATTTTTGAAATGAGTGGTGAAATATATGTAGGGTCGTAAGGGTAAACGATATGGAGGGGGCCTGTAAAAGCAATTTGTGGCGGATCCCTAAATTTTTGAACGACACTGGTGCTTATTATACTTTGTCAAGTGCTACCGGAGCAAAATGGAATGGTTCATATCTTTTACTTATTTATTTTGCAAATGCTTAGCGCATTTATTAAATTATTTACATTACTCCCATTGACTTACTGATTCATTCCCTTACCTTTTTATTTCTTCATTATTTATGAACTCTTATTTTGACTCATTAAGTTATTGTTTAATTTATTCATTTTTTGTTTATTTGCTTGATGAAAAATATTTTTAATTATCAAAAAAAAAAAAAAAATATTTTTCACTTTGTTCGGTTGCAAAAAAGTGAGACCCCCCTCCGCGCTTAAAAGTACAAATTCACTGCCAAAAATAAAAATAACTGAAAGATTTTTTCTCTCTTAAACACTTGATTCTTTATCAACCGCAATTTTCAAACTAAACTTCCTGTTTATTCAAATTGAAAAAAAGAGTAAGAAGTCCTCACTATTTGATTTGGCCCACATTCCCCAACAAGCGAGTCAGTTGGAAAGTTTCCACTTCAAGCGGTAACGCATTGAAACGTAATTTGACATGTTTTTGTTGTCAAATGTTTTATTGCTGCTAATACTTACACATGTTCACTTCATTCTAAATTTAAGCTTAACTATGGCGTAAATTAAATCTTTATTTCGGAACGAAAGTCATTGATGCAGATAAAGTCAATAGGTATAAAAACCAAAATCAGTCGATTAACATTTTTGAAATTTTAACAAAAATAAAATTTAACATTAAAAAGACATTAAGAACAGTAAATACATTTATATGTTTTTAAAGGTTTTCATTTTAACGTAAACTGAAGTGATGTCAAGTTTTTTATTCTCTCCTTATTCCCTGTCACAATTTAATGAACCTTTCCTCATGACCCTGATATTGTGGACCATGTTTTTAACGTTTCCGGTTCGCATTGTTTTTTTTGTTAGGATATATTTTTAAAAATCAAAAAACAGAAGATTTATCAATTCAACTGTAAAATAAGTGAGAGCAAAGAAGTTTACTCTATATTTTTTTTTGTTTCATTTGGAACAGTTCAAAAAATCCAAACAGTTCACTGTTCCAATCAAAGTGTTTGGAACAGTTCAAACAGTTTAACGTTAATTTCGAACTAACGTTAAGTCGAATTGGCTTCAAATAATCTTAATCTAAAGGAACTTGATCTGAAAACAGGTGCAAAAAAGGATTCGGATTTTATTATTTCAAGAGATCTTGAAAAATTTAAAACTTCGTTCTCGGAATTACGGAAAAAGTGAAACTTTTGTTTAGAAATTCAGAGGCAAAAGTTTTAACAAAATAAAGTTCGCTTTTTTTTTTTTTTTTTGAATCTAAAACAGCGAAAATAATGAAAATCGACCCATCTGCAAAATTACCACTGTGTTAGATGCATCACTTGACCGACTATCAGTTTCAGGTGTTTTGACTCACAATTAATAGCAAATAATTTAACTTGCGATATAAATGATTATGAAGGTGTTTAAATTTCATATTAATATCAGCAGTGATGTATTTTTGTTCGACGTTTCAGACCAGCGCTGTCAATTACGTATTCAATAAATGTGCACAAATTAAGACAAGACCTTAGATCGCATCTAGTGTGTTTAGCGCAGATGATCCTGAACCAGGAAAGCTCTGCTGGAAGGTCATGAGATGTCACTGTACCCCCTCCCCCCCCACGAATTGCCTTATTCGCTAAATTTTGTCTGAAGATTCGACAAATTTGTTAGCATAATTCAAATACATTGGAATTTTAAATGCCCAAATGTCCCTTTTTACTAGATATACTTGAGTGCATACCAGTGTTTTTTCATTTAGCAATATTTAAAATTCCATTAAATAGGGAATTTCTGCCCAACCAAAAATTGGAGTTCGGGGCGACACTGACCTGGAACATCCCTTTCAAATTTATTCTTTAATCTCCTGTTCATTGTAAGTAAAATAATGTATTTATCGCATGCAGTTTTCTAATTTATTCTCTTTACTCGAAATTCAATTTCTACAGTATACCGTACAGTACACTTATCTACGGGAAGAGGGTGGCAAGGTTACCGTGGATAAGAGAATTTCGCTGATAATCTAAAAAATAGGTTTAAAAAAATGACGGAGCCTTGGATGCTCTATTAGTCCGGATTAATCAGGTTGTACTGTATTAAGATTAAGCACTTCAGTAAAATGTCAAACACAAACTCAAAATTGCCTGGTCACTCGTTTCCGCTTGTACATCTATAAAAATTACATCTAAAAAATCTAATCTACTGTCTTAGTGTCAATTCCGGTACTACTGATTTAGCACTTCAGTAAAAAGTAAATCAAACTAAGAAAAAAGTAAACAGATTGGAGGAAATCGGGCTAAAAAAAAAGAGTATGCTTAAGTTTTTTTTAAAGTTTTGCTAACTATTATCATTTTTCTTTTTAGAATAATGAGCAAAAGTACTTTCCAAAATGTAAAACATTTAAGACAAACTCGTAAAACAAATTACGCTAAACCCAATATGCTAACGTGTAAAACATATGCACTGTAGTTAATTACTAAATTATAATAATTCTAATTAATGCGAAGAAATTAAATTAGTACCAACCATTTAGGTGCTCTGAACAAAATATAGAATCTGAAAACATGAATTCTCATTTCGGAAATATTGTTAAAAATAGATTATTTGAGATTTTAGTGCATATGAACATTTTTTTCGGCAGTTCAGTCTTCGCCCCCCCCCCTCATCAAATAGTAACAACTAAGTAACAGTTAAAACAATAATTTAATATGTTACGATTGAAATCTATCTACCATGGAAAAAAATCTTAAACTGTTCATGTTTAAACTGCATGTTCATTCTGCTTTTATCAAATTAGGTTTACCTATTCAAGCGCCAGCAATGAGAAATAAAGAATTGATTAAAACTAACAATTTGCAAGTGTAATCAAGGATTCTGCTTTTACTTCATTGCATAGTACAAGAAAAGAAAATCCAAAATTTACGATCAAAATTACTGGCTCTTATTAATAAAGTATTATTTTAAACCGTACTATTTCAGAGCAAAAAATACTAAACTTTGTAAACAGTCACTGCGATCATTTCAGCGTAATTGTTGAGAAATTATCTCCTCTTCATTGTTCACGAGGGAAGCAAACTTAGGGATGTAATGTTGAATACCTTCAGTGCCGGATCTGGGGGGGGGGGGGGCAAGCCAGAGCCCTTACCCAGTAGCAACTTCTGATAGGCAACATATTCACACTGTTATTTCGTTGAAACTAGATATGAAAACTTGAAGAAATATGAGTAAGGGCAGCAGCTTCAAGTTTTTGCCCCGCTACGAAAAACCACAGATCCGGCACAATTTACCTAAAATTTTCCCCAAATAAAGACTACAAAAAAAAAAACTTCAGAAAAAGCAAAGAAATACCGAAAGGTTTTCATGTAAAAATTGTATTCTTAAACTAAAACATTTATATTTTAAGATCACTTGTGAGATCACATTCAAGTACTAGATAAAAAACATACCTCTAACGTTGTGAAGTTGACGGAAGCTCTGCCAATAAAAATAAAATTCTTTTAGTCGGGCTCTCGTAGTCCACACAAAATTCTCTAACAGCTGATGATTAAGAAGGAGCCTATTAGGAATCAAATCTGTATTAGAATAAAGTTATGTACGCACGAAAACAAAAATTAGCTAAAAATAATGTTCTAAATTTTTGCGTACTTTAAAAAATAGAGCGTCAAGAGATTTCATTACCTACAGTCAGGTATACGAAGCTGTCCATTAATGTTTTCCACTTATTTCAGCGAATCCCCCCCCCTCGCCTTTGATCACAAAATGTAACACTTCATACCCCCTTCCCCCTTTGTGAGATTTAACGCTACTTTTCAGAAAATATAAAAGTTACGCGATGTCGCATTCTTTACTCCTCCCCCCGCTTGTCACAAACTGACAATTTCATGAACCCCTCGCCCCCTTAAAGCTTGACATCACTTAAGGACATCCCTTGATGTATAAATAGTTATCAGATTCTTAATAGCATAATGAAGAAAAAGTACATAAAATTTACAACATTAAAGAATTTATTAAAGAATTAAACAGAAATCCGAAAAGAATATTGTATTAGAAGCGAGACATTAAAAAAAAAAAACAACCTTGGATCTTAACCTTTTTTTTTTAATTTTCCATTCTGAAAACTTTATTTTCTTTCTTGCAATACTGCGTGTACATACAAATATGTAAACGCGAAAGGTTAATATTTTTAGGATCTTACCGAAACTATATTAATTCTCTACATTTTGTAAGAAACGACGGTTTGTCCATGCAGACATTAAGACTGTCGTGCGAAAATGAAGAGCTATATCTGCAAATTTCTTCAATCTTCGCCATCTAGTTTCTCGAAAAAACGCGTCACTTCCCAACTGTTGGTATGAAAACCAGAACAAGTTTCTTCAAACCTCTCAAAAACTCATTTCTACAGACACTGCCCATTACCTTCGCATGGCAGAAGATGCCATGTCTTGTCTAACCCTGACTAAGCTTCTATTTTTTTTTAAATATTTTTAGTTAATCAATATTGCTGCCCGACTTAAGCCTCAACTAACGTGCATACACTTTATGCCATTGAAAAAATATCCCCTTAAAATAATTTCTAAGTGAAATAAAATGTACCTAACATCCCAGCGAACAATCAAATCAACGAATTCTTCGATTCCTTTTAAAACAGCTTCTCGTGCAAACATAATTACAAGTGCACGCGCAAACACTTAAAGAAAATTTATCCACAAATTTAATTTTTATTCGAAACTACAGTAAATGGTGTGGATATCAGGGAAAAGAGCCAATTAGAAATATACTAGGTTAGTTGCAAGCATGGGAAACTACACATTTAGAGTAAGCCCAAGAAAATAGGATAAAAAAATGGTGTCTGCCAGTATTCAGAATTTTGAATCGAGACGAAACGTGCACTGAATCATAACTCTGCCCTGCTTCATTTTGTAAAAGCTGGATTAATCTTGTACACAATTCACGGGAATCGAAGTTTTCAGTACAAATACAATTTTCAAGGACCCCGGTTGGAAAATGATGTGTTCAAGGCCGTGAGTAATATTTCCCGTCTTTTACGAAAGCTGGGGATTTTTCATGATCAGTTTAAAAACTACGTTTGGTTTAAAGCGTTGTCAACACTAATTCCTGAAACTTTTTGAAAGATAATGTATTAACATGTATAGTCACATATCTATAGAAATAAAATTTCTGTATGTGTACTCCTTACACAAATCTAGTTTCCGTCGAAACCGTGCCAAATTTTGCTCAAACGGCCTTTTGATACTTTGGAATTTTGCGGGGGGGGGGGGGGGAATTCACATCCCACCTCTCCGTAGCGGAATATCTATAGAAAATTCGTGAAACGAATTAGGCCTTGAACAATAACTAAAATTTTGGAACTTAAAATTCGAAACAGGTTTAAATTTTTCCTTTTGAGTCATTGATTTTTTCTACACGTTGAAGGGAAGTCGAATCTTTTTTTCTCTTTTTTTAAGCCCAATTGCTGAACATGCGTCCTTTACAGCTATGATTTTTAGGTGAGGTTCTATAACTAGGGAACGGCACCAGTTACAGACATTATTATAACATCGCTTTCAGGTTAACTCCATTTTCTGAGCCTTTTTATGTATTAAGCTTTTGTTTAACTATTTTTCTCTCGTGCAATTACATCTCATCTAACTTTCGGTTGCTTCTGGATCCTCTGAATAAGTCAATTCTATTTTTATTTGCTCAATTTCTGAAAAAAAGGTCCGACTCCACCACAAACAGACACCGAGAATTCTGATGATACCTAGCGACAGATAGGATGAGGAAAGGATGGGTAATGGACATAATTCCCCTTTTTTTCTTCAAAATGTGCAAAAGTTCTTTATTTTTGGATCTGAAACCTTACTAAATTCAAATGAACATGAAACACCGGCCGACCTCGTGGTAACGTTCCATCACTGCCTTGTAAATACCAAGTGGCTCATAAAATTCACCCTGATAACGCTCGATGATTGCAATATATTGATGGATCGCAGCAACATCAGTTTCATCCACCTAAAAACATCATTACTTAAATCTAAACCTACGAATGTCTGCTACTGGACCCTTGACTCTTAATGGTGCCGTTACCTTAATGGTACGAAGAAAAAACCTCAATTTAAGCAAATCCTCAATTCTACGGGGTCCGTCCTAGTAAAAGCACAGCCGGAAGCAAATGTACGCTTGTTTTTGAAGAGACATGAACACATATTTAAATGTCAAAAACCCTAAAAGTTGGAATTATCTAGAAGTGAGGTTTTAAATTTACATTTTAAAAACAGATTTTTTTTTTGAACATTTCAACCTTTAAGGTAGATCATCCTATAAATTTGTTAAGAAAATTTGACCCCCTTTAAACTTTTAAAAAAAAATTCCTGTTTTCAAAATATTCAACTCAAGAGCTTTGTAGCTATGCCGAAATCATGTTTTTGTGTAGATAAAAAGTAACTCAATTTAAATCTTAGTGAGGCAGGAATGTATTAGAATGTATGTGTACAGTTTTATTTTCAAATGCAATTTTCTAAAAAGGCCCATTTTAGGAACTCATGTCCATTTTTCCAGAAATCTACTTTATATATTACTTTGAAATCTTCACCGCAGTTTATTTACGCGTTCATTGTGTGATAGTTTGATTTTTTTTTTTTTGAAAGAGCACGTTTGAAAATAAAGACTAGAAATAGAATTTGACCACTTTTAAAATAATTTGACAAAGTTTAATATTTTTAAACTTATTTTAATCGGTACGCAGATTCAGTTTCATTCTTTTAGGCTTCTGCACATAACATCGCAAGCAATGAAATTGCATTCACTGATGCCATTCGCGTAGCGCATAGTGCAATATTTAATTCGCTTCTTTACTTATATAGACTGGCAAATATATGATTGATAGCAAGCGTCGAGTGCAGTGGTGCAGCAAAGGGGGGGGGGAATACCCCCATAGCCATTGGTTTTAACATTAATGCAAATTCTAACACAGTAGTTTATGACTATGAAAGGGCTGCTTTGATCAAAAACTCCGTCAGGAAGCATTTTTGATTCAAAAATCCTCCCTTAAGAAGGCATTTTTGTTTAACCCCCCAACGCCAGAAGGCATTTTTGATTACCTCCCCCCCCCTCCAGAAGGCATTTGATTACCCCCTCCCCCTTCCAGAAGGCATTTGATTCAAAAACGCCTCCAGAAATTATTTCTGGCTGCGCTAGTGGTAGAGTGCAATATTTAATTCGCTTCTTAAGTATCATAATCTGAAAACGCGGAAGATAGCAAGCGTAAGCATTCAGTGCGCCGAAGTTCATGACTTGTGACGTCATAAAGACCATGCCTTGTTAGAAAATTCGGACATTTAAAAAAATTAAACGTATTGAAGATAAGTTTTTCCTCTTTCTATGTTATTTTTTTATCATTCTATCAACTTAAGTGACTCAAAGTAGTGCTTTTGACGGATTGAAACCCCTTTTTACTGAAGAGAAATTTTTTTCCCCTCCCCGTGAAAAAAACGCTGTTTTTACGGTCGAAAACTTTTATTTTAAAAATTAATAACATTTTAAATAAAAGAATTGACTGAATATTTTACTACAGGAGACTTGGGAAATTTCTTAAAAACACTGAACATTGTAAATTTATAATTTAATTTTGAGAAAGAGGAACAAACTTGAGCGTTTGACGGTTTAAAATAACTGACAGGAATTTAAAGTATAAAACAATTTCTTTTAAAAGAAAGAAACAAGATTGTAATTTTAAATCAGTTTTAAATCGAAAACCCCGCTAAAAATACCTTAGAAAGGTGGAAATTATTTTTAAACCAAAGGAAAGACGGACCATATATTTCATTTTATCAGCAAAAATAAAAACTCGCTCCCCTCCCTCTACTCCTTTATACAATTAAAAATAGATCACTATCACTTATTTTTCATAAAATATTCAGATTTTAATTTATTTGCTCTAGGATGTTGCGTTTAATAGAAAAAGCTAAAGTAAACATTTTTATCCAGACATTTATTCTTAGTTGTATCTAGTTTATTCAAAGTGCTGTGATGGTGCAGCACTTCAGAATGCAGATGCCCCCCCCCCCCTACTTTTTTCTTTTTTTTTTTTTTTTTTTTTTTTGAAGCATGGAAGGCAAATTCAACCAAAAGACCTACCTTACACATGCTCACTAGCTCAGTTGCGTGACGGTCTTCAGTCAGGTTTAAACATAAGAGAAAAAATGTCTAATCTCCCGTCAATCTAAAGAAAAGAGCAACTTTATCACCCCCCCCCACCTCCGAAATTGGGAAGGGGGACGAAAACTGTCCTATGTGAATTACTGTACATCAAAGGACCTGTGAGACAAATTTAGCCAAGATCTGACGTAAACTGTGGATTTTGCGTAAAGAATCCCGTCAAAGGATCGGGAGATTAACCCTCCCCCCTCCATTAGGGGGGACAAAAAACTATTAATTCTTGTACAACAAAGAACTTCAGAATTTCTGAGCCAAATTTGGCAAAAATTAGACTAACTGGATTTGTATAAGGAACAAAAGCGCACAAATTTATCTTTATACACATAAATTACTTTTTAAAAACATTTTAATGAAATAACGACTAATAAATAAATGCGAAGTTAATTTCAATTTAAAAAAAAAATCGTCACCCTTTTAAGTGCGAATTTAACCGAGTTACTATTTCCCTACGAAGTTCAATTCCTTAATTTAACACTCCAATAAAATACTCAACAAAACAAAACTGGGGACATTCATACCCTGTTTTGTTTATACATTTCGATGCACCCATCCCCTCCTCCCCATGAGATTTTTTTTTGAGCAATCACGATTGATTATTGTTCTCATTTGACAGTTTTTGAGGTCCGTGCCTTTTTCAGCTTGAACCAGAAACCTCTGCAGCACCACCGCCCACTGCAGGCGGCGTGGCGCGGCTGCTCCGGTCCTGAGCTATCCGCTTCTCCTGGTCAGAAGCGTCCATGTCCTACACACACACGCCTACGTGCATACACACAGGTGTACGCACACAAACAAACCTACACACTTATACACACAACTATGCACACGTAACCGCCCAGGAGGAGAGGCAGGCTTGGGGGGGCAGGAGCTGTTTCTTGAAACAATAACTCCAATGAGTAGGGTCCTATTTCAGTTCGTGATTGCGAAAACCATAATTTGAATTCAAAATTTCAGAATTCAATTTTTTTTTTTTAATTTTAACGTGAGCGTTATTTTTTGAGAGCGTGCGCCCTCATACCTCTTCCGCCTCCCCCTCTCCCCACACCGCGAGGTCGCAGTGGTGCTCTATACTCCACTGTTAATACCTCTTGCGCACTCGACCGATGAAAAGCAGCTTCAGCCTGTTTTCAGTCCGTGCACAATGAAAAAATGTCAAGGGAAAACTTATACAACCATTTATGGTTTCAAAATGAACACATGTATTTCAACAGCTGAATGAATAATAAACAAAACATATAACAATAGCATCGAAAAACAATTACTTAACAACGCATGAAAATAATACACGTAATAATGAACGTTTGCCAAAAGTACGAAAAATCAGATTTACCGGAGGAAAAAGATTTAAAAAAACCGCTTATTATAATAAAACCGCGTATTTCTTACTATAAGCTCGGTAGAACTAGCAGTTGTCAGTCACCATACCAACTTCAGGGAAGAGGTAGAAAATGTCACCTCAAAATATTAACGAAATTTCCTCTACATCTAAAAAACCTTAGACCAGAACATGTGAAAAAGCAGTGCATGAGATACGAAAGGCATTTCGCCAAAATATTCCATATACTAAAGCGTAACAAAGTTGAAAGTTCTTGAGAGTTTCCCTTATAAATAACACCGAGAACCAAAACGTTTACTAATAAACACAGAACAGAGAAATAAAAATTCTAACCTGTTTAAAGTAACAATTTAATCAATAGCGGATTTGTTATGTGCCGCAACTGAGCTCCCCCCCCCTCACCGGATTCGGGAATGCATAAAACACATAAAAAAACCGCATTCTGTTCATGTCTAAGGAGCTCTCAAACGTGTAAATCAACAACTGAATACAACAGTTTAGAAGGGCTGGTCTTAAACACCAACAAAAATATAAAAAACAAATTTAATTCAGCATTTAATTTTCAGCTTTCGTACCGACGGAAGATTCAATGGCTACTTTATTTTCCGCTACTGAAAACATAATAAACTAACATAATAATCTAACTACCAACACCGTCTGACACAAACGCCAAATACCAAAAACCTTAGAAAGTTTTTAGAACTTGCAGAAAAGTAATTAACGAAAAACTATAATTATGGCACGGAAAGACTCCAGTTTCTAAGACTGCAAATGTTTTACGCTACCGCTAATGAATAAATAAGAAATAAAAGTTCTAACCTATTTGATGCGATAATCCAACCACTGGCGAATTTGCCCTGTCGTCATTACGAGACAGTTCCTTGATAAAAGGGCCCCTAACCTTTTCCAAAACAATAAAATACTGTACGTAGCTCTTATTCATTTTTCGAGGGCCCCTGCATTTCTGAAGCAACTACTACATTCAACTGTCTAAAAAAGCAGGTCTTGCCGCACCACGAAATAAGATACACATTCCTACTCACGGGAGAATAAATGAAATGCAAGTTTACTTTTTTTAGAGTCGCACGATTCAGTAACTATGCGCGCATGCGTTCCAACCTCAAACCCTACGATTGGAAGACAGAATTTCATGAATAATGAATGAAAATGAGAGGGGATCCTGAGTTTCACTGTAAGTACTGTAAACTTTTCATTGGTATTTCGAAAATAATATTTAGTAAAGTTCACATTAATTCGTGTTTGATCTAAAATGAAAGTTTGCTCTTACGCCCGGCAGCAGGTTTTTTTTTCAGCAGTCTGTGACGAAGATTGAAAACCCCCATAGTCTGCCAGATAAATCAGCGTTAAATTAGTAGTAAAAGTTATTATTAAACATCATGGAATCCTTTAAAATAAAATGCTTGATTAAAAAATCACTTTTAAAACGCTGAACTTTTTTTAAAAAATGGAAAACCGAGGCGCAGGTAGGTGTCGGAGTGAGTATGTTTCATCTCTCAGCCATCGGGGACTCCACTTACAGATTTTAGCTGCTTTTTAGGCTACTTTCCCGTTAAAATAAAAGACATGAAAAGTGGTGGAATGCATCGTAAAAAATTTAAAAGTACCAAAAAAAGTAGAAAAAAATTAAGTAATTGAAGAAATATCGAAATATTTAAAATTTTGGGAATTAGGGTTCTGAGATGGGTAAAATGTGTTTTTCGGTTTATAAGTGCTCTTCAATAATTTGCGAATGAATTGTTCGATTCGGACAAACTTGGTTTTGTTCGAAAGATCTCAGCAAGGACACGTCAGTTCAATCTATTACTATGGGGTTTGATCATTTTTTCGTTCAACTTTGAACAGTTCAAAAAGACTATACATTAGCGCCTGTGCAAGAAAATTTAAGACAAATACAGATTCTGATCTTAATGACGGTTTTGTTTCAAACAATCTATGATAGAAAAAGCTCCTGAAAAGAACATGTACGGATCTCAAGTTTTCTTTCAATTTTGAACAGTTCAAAAAACCCTAACATTAGCACCTATGGGGAAACTGAAGGTAAATATAGATCCGAATTTAAAGGTGGGTTTTCTTCAAACAAATTTTGCAAGAAAAAGCTTTTGATTTTTTTTATTTAGATATTTTAAGGATGTTTTATTAATAGCTCAAAAAAATTTAACGCTAACGACAACTTGAAAAACTATGCTATGGCAACCAAAAAATTGAAAATATTGTGCAGATTTTAAATTCATTCACAATTTTTGGTTTCATGGAAAAAAGGTATCAATAAAAATCAAAATACAGTATTTCGTAGACTTAACATTGACGCGATTTAAAAGCTAAATGTGACTGAATTCAAAGTGCAAATTGATTTTATTAGGCATGTGGAGTCATCGGGAAAATAATTTTCGACTCCCGGTCCCGGCTCCGACTTTGCAGGCGCCTGCTTTTTACTATGAAATAATCATTTTTAATATGGTTACTTTTCATTTTAATTCGAAAGTGTTAAGCATTCATTCTATTTTTGGCAACGGGTATTGAATGGGAAAATCGTATTTCTATGTGTTTTAACAAATAGTGCTGGGCCGTAGTAGCCCGATCGGTAGAGTGTCGGATTCGGGGCCGGAGGATCCCGAGTTCAAACCTCGATGGTCGAAGATCCACCGTCGTCATTAAAGGGGACTGGGCGACGTTAAATAGGCTCGTGGTCTCATTGTCCTCCAAGTGAAACGATACCTCTGGGGGTGCTAGCACCAGGTAGCTATTAGCTCCTGGACTAGTTCTAAATTCTCATTAACTGTTCAATCCGGTGATGGTGCTGCCATCTATCGCTATATAAAATAATGGAGGCAAGGCACTTAGTATGCAGTCCTCGACATAAATACAGTTGTAGTCAGTTGTGACTCGGAATCGGAACAAATACTGCTGCGCAGACTATTTTTTTTTTTTTTGAGGATGATGGAAATTATTTAAGTAGACATGTGTTAAATTATTTTCTAAACTACTTTTATTTCTTTTCCCAACCAGGGAAAAGTAAAATCTGAGGCGCTTTATTTTTACCAGAAAGAAAGAGCTTACCAAACGATTCTTTTTTTTTTTTTTGTTATTGAATTGAGTTTTTGACTTGACATTTTCATACGATTTATATTATATATATATATATATATATATATATATATATATATATATATATATATATATATATATATATATATATATATATATATATATATATATATATTCTTTTAAGCGATTAAAGTTATGGGAAAAAAATATATATATTTTCACTGAATTGTTTAAAAATTCTACTACTTTATTTGTTCGTTTATTCTCTGCGTAACTATTTCATCAAATGAGCTAGGCTTATTTTGATTCGAAAAATCAGCTAAAAGTGCGAAAGCTTAAGACGGCAAATTATGTCAAACATAACTATTTTAGAGAATATTGATTAGATGCTAGATACTCGATGTTTCTGTACAGGAAAGTCCGCTCGTTTAGTCTGGACTAAGCTTCTTTTTCTTCATTTTGTTTTTATGCTTCATTTTGAACAATATTTTTCTACTTTAAATTCAACAGATTCGTGCGGAAAGTGAAAAAAAACCTTTCTGATTCAGAAATAGTCTGCAGACTTGCAGAAGAATCTGTACCAGGCGTCGGTTGCCGCATCACTCTGCTTCTGCTACCTGGCTCTTACATTTTCTTAAGCATTAATTCTTTCTGTAGACGGACACTATAACAGAATCAGAAGATCATGGCGACCTAATAGACGTGGGAGTTCACCCCACCTCCCCTTTTTTCAACTGTTTGTGAAATTTATACATTTCAAGCTGTTTACATAGGAAGAAAAATAAATTAGGCCCTTCACACTCCAGAGTCATCTGTACCTGCCGCTAGTTGTGCCTTAACGAGTTGGACGGAACCCTAAAGACAGCTTTTTTAAAAAAAAAAAATCCAGACCACAAGCCGAGCAATCCCTGGTCCAGCACCCTAAAAAGGTATCGATTCACTTGGAGGACTATGACTTATTTTAATGTACCCCCAATCACTATTAACCAACACGGAGGATCTTCAAACCGGGACCGTTCGGTTAGGAGTTCGACGTCTTACCTATTAGGCCACCACGGTCTTACTTAATTACGTCTTAGAGGTAAACGGGGAAACATTGAAAATTTTCCTACAGTCACTATACATGACGTTTTACTGAAAGGATCTAAAAATTGCGGAGAGTGAGGGGGGGGGGGAGATAAATTATGAAAGGGTACTGTCTTACGTTTAATGCAAATAGCAATTTATGAAACTTTTACCTAGACTTCATGCTTATTAGCTTTTATATTATATCATAACTACTATTATTTCAAAGAATTAAATCTTACTAACCTTCCATTTTTGCCCAAATCTCCTTAAAAACAAAATACAAGGAGTAGTCATAAACTTCAAAAACTGGTCTCAAGAATAAAATAAAAAATTGATCAATAAAATATGTTTGCATGTTAGCTGCACCATCATTCACTAAACGTTCCGGTCAAATTAAAGGTTTCATAGGTGACTGACAAAATATAATTTCACATGAAAATAAAAAATATCATCGTCAGTCATTTAGAAACGCATCGTAAATTTACTTAAACTATAAGTCAGAAATTAGCTGAATGAATTGTGGAACTTTTTTGAATAAAAAAAAGGATCTTCAATAGCGGCCTGATTGGGAGTTCTTAATAAATGCGTGCGGCACTGGATGGAACTCTCCAAGTATATTTCTCTTAAGAAAAGTTCATCGAAGCTGCTTGATCCACTGGTATTATGCGAATCGCTTTCTCCGCTGATGTTTTTTAATTTGATGGAAAAAAAAGAAGCCACTGGGAGCAAAGTCGGGGCTGTAAAGTGAATGTGATTGCTGCAAGGTTGACTAGCAAGATGCGTGACAGGGTGCAGTTAGTGGAGCACCCAATCAGGCAGATACGGAACACTCCAGAATTTTTGAAGGGGATCACTGACAGGTACTCATATCACTAAAGATCCTGCTTACTACAGCGTTCGGAGTTAGCAGCCATGCAGTCGACTAGCTTAAACTCGCCACTATCAAACTAAGATGCACTATTTTACCCTGTCCTTAAAGCCTCAGAAAGTTTCAGAACAAGGTGCGCTATAACTTTAAGAATACGCTTCGTACCTGTCGAAGATCCTCAATGTTTGCTAGTGTGAACTGGGGCACGTTTAATGCGTCGAGGTTTTAAAGTCTTCCAAGTTCCCATTCCAAATCAATATTTCTGTTGGGGGTTGCTGTATCAGGAGTTACTTGGCTCTTCGTCTGAATCAAAAAACAGAACAGCCTTCGGGACTCCAACCGTTAAACCACGTGTAGAGGTAGGTATGGCGGACTCAGACGTGTAGAGAGAGAGTATGTGTATTGTACGCATACGGAAAAAAAAGAAGGTACGCGCATGGACAAAAATACAAAAATGTATTGAAAAAACTGGAAAAGATAGCTTAATGTATCTGATAAAAGAAATCCCTGGAGAAAAAAGGAAATGAATAAATTCAGATAATAAAACCTACTAAACTCTTCAAAGTACATTTACGAGATGTTATACCTGTTTATTGTTTGATCTCTTTTTCTGCGTCTACAAGCCCTCCCACCCCCTCCCCAAATTTTCATGGTTACAGTTTGATTCGAACTTAAATAACTTATATCTTTTATTCCACTTATCTTTTTTCAGGATTACTCAGAATACCGTTTTTTCAAGGGGCCGCTGTTTTTCACTCAGACGAGTGGGTCTCCATCCCCGGCATGAATCACGGAAAGGACCCACCATTTCGCCCATGGACGATTTCAATCCTAAGGCTTCAATCTAAGGTAAGGGATTGCTGCAGAGAGAGGCTATACTGCCGTGGGCAGACAGACGGCAGTATCTGCAGAAATGAGTTTTCGAAGTGTTAGAAGAAATGTGTGTTGGGTTCAATATTAACAGGAAAGATTTGAAATTAGACGGGTTTTTTTTTCGCGTCCTTTTTCCAGCGGAAATCAAATAAGCGAGCTTGTACAATAAAGCTAACGTACATTGAAAGACAAAAATTTAAAAAAAAAATGAAAAATTTGGATTTACTGGCCTTTAGTAGCTCATGGCAGTACTGTCCAACCACGGATTGTATGGAATTTTCAAACGTCCAAATAAGACGAATCTATCTGAATGAGGGGGGAACAATTTGATGCCGATATTCCGCTTATTTGAATGAGACTCAGCTTCTGCAAAAGCTGGCATCGCTAAAACATAACAGATTCGTCCATTTCCGGCTGTAAAACGGATGTTTGTCTTTCCATACAATCCGTGGTCAGACAGTATAAGCGTCCTTATTCCGCACGAATTATTTACACTCAATTTAGAGCAGTTCCAAAAATACTTGTTTAGATTATTTATGGCTTTTTATGAATAAAGTAACAAAACTGTGGCTATGGCCGAAACTTTAATTTTTTTACCAAAAAATCTACCAACACTAAACTGTTCTAAGTGAGGTACCCTTCTCAATTAATAATGTTCCCAAGTAATGATAATTTTTATTCTCTAGTGTTATTTAAGGAAACACCTCATCCATGTTTGTAATACCTTTCAATTGTTAAATTTATTTATTTATTTCATTTTATACGACTGCCGAATGGCAACACCTCATGACCCACACCCACAAGTAATCACCCACAAGTAATCACCCCAAATAGTAAGCACCCACAAGTTATTTGAGAGCAGTTGTTTTAAACACTTGCATGACATAAATTCGCTTTAAGCACTTCAAACTGCGGGCATAATCAAACAAGAAAGTGTTTCTCATTAATTACAGCAAACCCCAATCATGAATTTAAGTTCAAGCTAAATTTTTAGGCATACTGCAGCATTGATATCTACTTTGATAATCACTAAAAAAGTTGCCTAAGTATTTCAGCAGTGGGTGATAAGTTAATCATTGATCTTTGTTTGCTGGTGGAAAAACCATTTTCTAGCTTCATTTACCGACGGAAGTTACAGGAAGATGAGTAGCAAAAATTCACTAAGATATTTTAAATTTTTAATGATATAAAATTTCACCAATAACATCAGGATAGTCTTTCCATCTTTGCCACATCGTCACTTTTCCCCGACCTGCAAAAAAAGAGGTCACATCCTAAGAACGAGGGGAATCCTCTTTGAGCAACTGCGTTTTGCTGACCAAATTTGTGAGCAAAATCCTGGACTAGTATAAGTCGAAAGTGTTTTCCAGCTACAAATTTAAGCCCCATCATTGTTCTCCCCTTTTTGAACAGCTCATGGAAATATGATATGCCTAAAATGACATCAGGGGCCAACAGTTCTTACGCATATGCTTCTGTATCCTCTTTCTGCAGCATCAAAAACATGTACGAAAATCCTGCAATCAGCTTCCTCGTGATTTGATGGAGCTAGAGGTGTCGTATTCTATGAAAATCACCGTCGAATCATTAAGAGCAAAATAAAATGGTATAGGCCAGGGCTGTCCAACTGCAAAGAGCCCACGGGTCAGAATTCCGGTCACTGATCACCTGGCGGGTCACAGTTTGAAAAATTTGACCAATAACCTCTTATCTCTTATACAATAACAATTAATTGTTGAATTATTAATTACAAAAACAATGAAACAGAAGTATTATAAAACAATTTGCTTACACATTAATGGGAAAACTGAGGCCGATCCGCCTTCTTCACAAGGGCGGGAATATCAACATCGATGGGCTTTAGCATCGATGCGGGCCGGACAATATGTGTGGCCGGGCCGCCAGTTGGACAGTCCTGGTATAGGCAGTGCAATCATGAAAAACAACTCTGTCTTCTTATCTGCATTCCAGATTAAACTGATCCAGTTCTCAGGAAACAAACCATTTGCTCCAAAAAGAGATCTTTTTCCTAATCTTCTTATTTATCTTGCATTTGTATCCTGAATAGACTTCAGATACTCCACCAAAAAATTTTCGGCCCTAGATCATTTTATGCGAACGATGAAAGAACCATCACAGACAATAGTATCACAATGCATCTCTGCACTTATTCTAAATTTAGCATTCATCATTTTTATCTTCAGCAACCCCTTTTAACTCGTTTCCGTCATCTCTCGAGTAGTCTTCAACAGTAGGAATACTATAATTTTAATACCGACATGTAGTCATCCAGAAAACCAGTATGTCATACGATAGTGAAATAGTGAAAAAACTTTAAATTAGTAGCAATTAAAAAGAGCATGGAGGGCGACTAGAGCTACTATTGCTAAGCAAAGGAGAATATGGCGACAAGTTTAACCGAACTATGGCTAAAAACTACTATTATGCAACCAGTTGTTAAAAAAAAAAACGACTAGTTGATGAATCAACATTGTTCCGAGGTTGAGTAAAATGGAAATTTAGGCTTAGTAAAAGTCTTCATTACAATTAGTGATGTTCCGGATATCCGTATCCGTATCCGCGGATATCCGAGGAAAAATAAAGATCCGTATCCGTATCCGTTACTTTTTTGACGGATCTTAAACGGATCTTTTCTATTCTAAAAATTTTTAAATATTTGAATGAAAGACTCTTAAATTCCGTTTAAATTTGGTTTCATTCCCTATTTAAATTATAAGGTAACATTTCAGAAGCCAACGACCCTCTGAGACATGTTTTTTTTTTTTTAATTTTTAGTTTAATATTAGTTTTTGTTATTGATATGGGGTTTCTGTTTTTCTTCATTTTGGTTTTTCCCGGTATCCTTCAAAAAAAAGTGAGACAAAAGTTTCTATTTAGTGTTTGTAAAGGTGTGTCCGGCTCTGTTATTTCGCCGGTCGGAGTCATTTGCGTGGAATGGGTCAGCGCTGCATTTATGCTGAAATAAAATGCGAAAAATTATTTATAGCCTATCCAGTAGCAGCTTTACATTCTTGCTCCTGTGTCCTACATCTACCAAGAAATCTAGAAATAATTTTTCACATTCTATTTAAGCATTAATGCTGCGCTGACCCGTTCCTTCCAACTCTCCATCAATTTTAACGGAGATTTCTTCAAGGAGTAAATCATAGTCTTTATTATAATTTCGCCGCCGGTTACATTTTTTGAAGAAACAGTGTTATTATAGGGACGGGAATACCTTCCGTAATAAATTTTACACTTGGATAGTTCAATTGAGCAAAAACATTTTGAGATCCGTATCCGCAGATCTTGACACTAATGATCCGTATCCGTATCCGCGGATCTACTTCTTTAACGATCCCGCATATCACTAATGTAAATTACTCTTTCCGTAAAAAAAAAAACCAATTGTTTGTTTACAGCGACTGAGACGTTGAATAAAAAAGAAACTATCCTATTTCTTAGTAACGAGAAAATTCGCAACCATAAAGTCAAAATAAATGTTGATAAAGAAAAAGATCAGATATTAAAACTGCTCGTCCCCTTAGCGCCTCTTTTTTTTTTTCGCTACCTAATAAAAGCAAACTTCCACTAGAGTTTGGAAAGTTCTATGAATAACTGAAGCGTGTTTAGCTGAACTTTTAATAGAACCTTTTTTTGTTAGAAAGGCCCAAGTGAACAATGTTAGTAAGTTGACTTACGCTCTTTCAACAAAAGCCAATTCAGTTTTTGTGCTCAAAATTTAAACTTTTTCCCTCGTAATTACGAAAGTTACGTTTAAGTACGATGGGAATTCATAGTTGACAGAAAACTAGTCATGAAAATGTGAAAAGAACGCATATTTCAAATTTATGCCGTAACGAAGAAATGTGTAATGGGGAGGATAGTGAGAGGGGGAGGGGGCAAGTTAAGTCATAAAAAAAAATACATAATTAATGCAAAGTGTAAACAATCTCATGTTTAGATTTAATTTCAAAATATTAAAATCGTATAAAATTAAACTGTCACATCAAAAAGCATGTTTAAAACATGGTTAAAGAATGGTTAAAAAAATCAGTTTGGCAATAAAAATGTAAAGACAGTACAAACTCCTTTATCCGGAAAAACTGGGACCAAAAGCAATCCGGATAATCTCGGTGGCTTAGGCAGAGGATCGGCCCCCAACCTTCTGGTTTAAAAACGTGAGCCATCAATACCTATAATACACGGTCAATCTAACGCTTTATCATTCTAATTCAGCTACAGTGGTGTTTGCATTGTACCATAATTCATTGCATAATCTATTTGGGAGCTGTACCTTTAATTAAAATAAAAAGCTAATGTTCAGAGTACTTATAGCTATTCTCTTGCTATCATAATTTTAAAAAAAATATCAGGACAAAAAAAAAATTTTAAAGCTTTAAATTTGATCCGGATAAATAAGTTAAAACCCTAGCGATGTGCCAGAAGCACATAGAATGAGACAGTACAATGCCAAACTCAAAATCGATTGTTATTCATTGTCTGCAACTTAGTAGAAAAAATTTGATCCACTGGAAAAAAATAGTTATCTTCATACATAATTGGCTACTTCTGTATGTATATTTGTCCGTGTCCGGTTTAATCTTCATGGACCGATTTCAATCACTGTTTCCCCTTATGTAGTTACATTATCAGGGAACAACTTAGGCTATAACTTATTAATAAAAAAAACTTAGTTTAAAAACGTTATGATGGAAAACAGAAAATGTCATGTAATTTCCCCATTAAATGATGAAATATAAAACCCATTGTTACGAAAATTCGTTGCCTTACAACAGCAATATTAAAAGTAATCATAATGAAAATTTTGAATCAAGTCTTCTCCGGAGCAAACATGAGTTTAAAGTCATTTAAACATTTGGAAACAACTTTTTGCACACTTAGGGAAACATAGAGAGCTTTGTTTTCTTTCTTTTTGTGTGTGTGTGTACTATTTAATTAAATAAAGCGCTTGTTTTTTTTAGGTGATTTTTGTTTTTGTTAGTTCATATTTCCAAAATTCTACAAATTTTTATGTGCTTAAATTAATACTTTCGTTTCTAAATGAATACTCGATCGTTCTTTATACTTATTGCTATTTTACCTTGATGAATAAGGAAGAAGCTCGATTTTTAATCACGTCAAAGCGGTGGGTTTTGAGTTCTCTCAGTTAAGACAGAAAACGAAAGAAAGTAGCGATTGTTTCTCACAATTATTACTGACCCAGGCAATGCCGGGTATTTTTGCTAGTTAATAATGTATTCAACGCGGCATTGTTAAAAGTATTAAATTATATCTTTAACGATGGCTACTTTGGGATGTCCGTCAACAAATTGAAACAAATTATATGAAAGATTTCACACCGAGACTCTTAAATTGCTGATTTAAAAATCCCCGGGATATCGATATACGTCTTGTAAAAATCCCAGGTTTTCCAGGAAAAGTTTCGCCGTTGTTCCAAAACTAGTCGCGTTATTACGACTTTCTGCGGGATGAGGGGCATTATATACTCAACCAATAATTATAGGAGTAAAAAACCGAAATGCAGACGAAAATGTGTTCTTACACAATGTTTCTAAAACTATGAAAGAAACAGTTGCCCAAGCTCCCCCCCCCCCCCACCCCGCGGATCGCCAAACGGAACTATCAACTGAATTTGAAGCGGGCGAATTCAGGGATCACAAATGAATTTTACGCGTCCCACTCCATATTGTTTACCCCTACGTACTTACATATATTTCCCATCTCATTTTAAAAGTCTCTGGTTCCTTTCCGGATAGGCCCCGGGTCAACGGGTGTGCCTTCTCTCCTCTTGTGCACTCCCCTGGGCAAATTACACATATTTCCAACGGTTTTGCCCTCCAAAGAACGTTGTCTACTTTTGTATTAAAATTTGTACCACCATTAAAATATTTTCCAGAGAGGAGATGCCGAACAAGTATGTACTCAATGCTTATTACATTTTAAAAAAAATACATATGAAGCAGTGAGAAGCAAAGGGATGTAGGTGGACATTTTCAAGTTTTGAGTAAAACGCATATAAAGATAACGTCCTAGGTAGGTTTTCATTGATTTTTTCTTCTAAATCATGCTGTACAGCAGCACCTACCAGGGCTACTAGTACTTTCTCTTGTCCCAAGACAGAGCAGAGGTGGCCCTACTATTTTGACTGGTTATCTCCGAATTTTTAATTTTGCCACTTGCATCCCTTTGCTTCTCACTGCCTCATATACAGAACATGACGTGGCACATCTCAAATCTGTGAAAAAAAAATCGACACACATACAGTGATTAAAAATTTGGATGTAGAGTGTAGAGAAATGCTATTTCTTGCCACAGTACTGACAGAAGCTAGTTTACATACATGGTGCGTGGTCGCGTATAAACGCACATTATTAAAAATCTACAGTTTAGAAGAAAGTTTTCAAATTTGAACTTTACGCTGTAAGTTTATATTACAAAACCCAAAAAGGAAACGTAATATCATAAATATTTTGCAGCATTTGAGAATAAATCTGTTAAAAGCAATCACGCCATTTTAAAGTTTTCGGGGGGGGGGGGGGCGGAGGCAAAGAGCCAAACACATTGCATTATTATGAAGACAAAAAAGCATTCCACGAATGTGTTAACAAAGTATTCCTGAAATCTGCAGGAGGCGAAAGGGGGAGGGGGGGTGATCTCCCTCTGATTTACTAAATGTCACGCTTGGTTGAAACTACTATTGCGTTATTTATTTTTTTAATGAGTTGTGCCACTTACTGGTGTGACACGTTTAAACTAATAGTTCTAAGCACTATACCCCCCCCCCCATTCTCGCTGCACCACTGCCACATGAAAATACTACGTTTGTCAAAGTGTGTCAAAGTGAGACGTTTGTCAATACGACAACGTTTGTCAAAGTGCGAGAAACAATCACTGCTTCTGCCCCCCCCCCCCCGAAATGGCGGATCAAAGTACGCCCCGCCGCAATTATACGCCATTATACATTGTATTATACAGTATTATACATTGCCCCGTACCAGTGTTGGGCATTAATCAATTATTTTTTTCAATTGCGTTGTTAATTGATTGAAAAAGTAATTGCAATTACATTAATTGCAATTAAACTATTAATTGTGCTTTGCAATCAATTTAATTGGATTAATGTTCATTAATCGCTTCTCACAATTAAAATAATTGCAATTATTTTTTAAATTACTTTTTGAAACAATTACAACCAACAATAATTAACTAAATGTATCAATAGGTACAGCGCAAGAAACAGAGTTTAAAGTATTATTCGATTTCGTATTTTCGTTCAGTGCTGATTGCTCGCTCGCCGCATGAACTATTCCCGTCTTAACAAGTTTTTTCCACACGTAAATGTTTGTGTTTTAATTAAGTGTGTGAAAATGTGTATTGTTTTATAATTTAACCTGTAACAGGGGAGTTGAGAAAGAAGGATATAACACGGGACGTAAAATCTCAGAGACCGCTCTGTTTTATTTTTTTTTTAAATCGTATAATCAAGATGAATTTCTGTAATTTCCCGCAGATGTGCTTTGGACTTTTACTAGTACGGGAAAAAAATTGAATTTTTAATTGAAATATACCTTTTTTGGGGAAATTTTGCTGGAGCCATAACATTTTTTGAGAAAAGCCATATGCTGCAGTAAATAATTTATTGCTCGTAATAATGTTACTGTTATTTTATTGATATTTTTATCAGTAACTAATTTGTGTATTTAAATAGTTAGACAGTAAGATGGTATCCGTCCAGCGTCCACGACTCAGGTAGATCAATCGCCTGTAGAATATATTATACAAAACCAGTAATTTTTTTAGGAGTTAGTTTTAATTAAAATTCACAGGACAATTGACGTGTTAATTGTAGTATACTACAATTAACAATTAATTGTTAACTGTGGTGAACTACAACTAACAATTAATTAACTGTGAATTGTAATTTTCCACAATAACAATTTATTAATTGTTAGTTGTTGTGGTTACGTTTACCAATTAATCAATTCTTAATCTTTAATTGTCAATGCAATTAAAATTTGCCCAACTCTGCCCCGTACACAATTATACATTGTAAAAACAAACTGCAGTACATCGAGAAAATCTATTGGGAATTGGTGTTACATTAACGTTTCCAATAACTAATTAAGCGTCTTCTTAGTTACTAAAGAAAAAGCTGTACCGGTTTAAAGATGGAGTCCTACTTTCCCAGTAGTACTGCAGTTTCTTTCACATTGCATAGTTTCAAATTGAAAAAATAGAATTCCTAAAAATCAGAATTACGCATCACATACCTCACAGAAAGCGCCTTTCTGCACAGCAAGACCAATTCGTGGTCTTTAAACAAAGGAAAATCCAAACAGAAATAATAACATGGTCTTTTTAAAGAATCTAACAAGAAACAATACTTAAAACCGTTCTTTTCTTTGGGCATTGAATTTCACACTCCCACGTGAAGAATCCAAAAATGACAAAAAATTCATCAATGCTGCGCAAACGCGAATCGAGTGCCGAAGATCGACAACAACTTAAACTTGCCCGCTCTTGAAGCTTGGAAAATCCGTCTTCTGGCGATCTTTGGAAAGTGCAACCCTAAAATGTTACAGATCGAGTCTTAGCGCATTGTTTAATGATTTTTGTTAACATTTGTTGGTCTTTAAATTCGCGTGAATCTCTTTTGGACCAAAGAAGATGTTAAAAGAATTGAAGAAATATTTGGCAGAATACGCGCTGAAAGAAGGTAGATTTGAATTTCCCTCTTTTAATTCTTTGAAGGGCTGATAGGAAATCTATTAGGTGAGTTCAGGACTCCTTACAGATATTAACTTTGTCTATAGGGTAAAAAGCGACTTGAATTCAAATGAGCTATTTCAAATGCACTTTTAAAACCCAAATTCTTGATTCATCTTATCACATGAATCTCCTTGAAGCAATGATTTTTGAAACTTAGGGTACGTGGGGGTAAAGCCCGGCGCGGGGTAAAAACCCGCACCGACTTTTTGACCTGACCGCCTTGGGGTGAGAAGTTTACTTTTAGGTGGTAGGTTTGTCCTATTAATTATCAATTGTTTCATGAAAATTTTTCCTTACCAGGCAATCCAGACACGAGAAAAGGGGGTAAATCTGTTTTTTACTATTTTGATCTAACTTTTCTAAAGTATTATTTGAACATTGGAAAATGTAGGATTTGATAAGAATAATCAAGGAGTAACGTTCATACTGCTGCGTTCAAGCTTCACCTTTGATTAAAAATGGTTATTCTAATGTCTGTTTGAAAAAAACAGGGAGCGTTTCTCATAAGTGGCAAAATGGGGAAAATCCCCGCATCTCCAAAAGTGTGGAGATTTGCTCCATTGCGCTTAAAATTGTAATTTTTGAAATTCTATTGAAATTTTTGTTTAGCATGCATTTTGTGCAGTTTATTCTACTTTAAAAATAAATTGTCGGTGGACATTTATTCATAAAGATTTAATTTGAATAGGATTTTTATGTAAAAACTTTACGTCTATTTAAACTAAAATACCTTTCTAATAATATAATTTCCTTTTTTGTTCATTTACGTACGTATGATTTTCTGTCCCAGAGCTTATAAAAGAAAATAATTTGAAACCATGAGAAATGTCAAGCTTAATGAAGCACTTAATTGCCTCCGTTTCTGCGTTTTGTATGGTAGACATTAAAAATCGGTTCAAATAGATCGAATGAAAAAAAATCTCCGAAAAATGGAACAAAAGTGTGGGATTTCAAAAAAAAAAAAAAAAAAAAGATTTCTCTTCACTTTGAGTAACAGTGCTGGGAAAAAACGAAAGCTTATCCCTGCGCAATGTGGCCAAGATAACTCTAATATGCTAATATATAAGAAGGAGAAGGCTATGTAAAGGGGTTTTTTTTATTAAAAAAATATTCGAGTAGCCAGCAAATTTACTGAGACACAAAGTCATTCATTGTAAATGAAAACGTAAATTAAAAAAATGTCGTAACCTCACAGGACATCATGGTTTCACAACACAATAACTGTATTAAGAGACTAAACTGGGTGAAATATATGCTACGTAGGTACCTATAGCAGTAGTAAAACTAACCTGGCAGCTTAGCGTCGTAATACTGTGATAAGAATCAAGAGAAGAGCTCCTTCATTATGAAGCCAGGTTAGGCTCGTCCCAACAATACGTAGCTTAGCTTCAGTCAATAAGTTATTTTTCATTATGCGGCTGTCATATTTTCCCACGTAACTGAATCCTTCTCTTGTGGAGACGGAATCATTTTCGTACTAGTTTTTAAAAAAATCATGTTTAAATTTATGAGATATTCGACTTCAATACTGATGAATAACAATAAACCAATGACGCTATAGGGGTTGTCAAATGTTTTCATCAAGCAGTCACTCTTATTATTCGCATTCATTTTGAATGGGGTAAAGACCTACATTGCGGGACTTTACCCCAGTTAATGGGGTAAAACCCCGCAATTTTCATTTTCAACTAAATTGTTTATTTCTGGATAATTACAAATCAGACAGAGTTTGAATTCAGTGAAGTTATAGTTAACAAACCGTTCTACGACCCTAATTTAAAATTGTTGGAAAAGCTATCCTTTCTTAACCATGATGTTATAGAAACTGTAAATCGCGGGGTTTTACCCCCACCTACCCTATAGCTATTTCGTCAGAATTTGCTTTAGTTGGTTTGTTTTTCACTTTTATCATATTGTAGCACAGAGCTTATTTGATCCTTTCTCACTTATATTAGTAATAGTCAGGGTTCGTTGATTTAAATCAAGTGATTCAAAACAAAAATCAATGATTTAAATCAATTGATTTAAATCACGCAACTTAAAAAAAATATTAAATAAAATCAGTTCATTTTATTTTTCTGATAGTTTTTTCATTTTCAGAATGTGCTGCTTTAAATTTAACTACACTACCTTATACAATCTAAACTTCAAAGGGCAAAACTGCATAGATCCCTCTTTTTGTGTAGAAACAGATTTTAATCTTTTTTTTTGCTCCTAAATTAAACTTCAAATTAGTACAGAACCAATTAAAAATTTGCAGGTTTTTTATACATCATTGTTAATATAGTAAAGAAATTTAATTACTCAACATACCATTTTACACTTATCTAAGTATTAAAACGTACTTATAAATCTTTAAAATGTATTAAATAGAAATAACTTTAGTTTTAAAAATAAGCTGAATGGATTCATCTTCTGTAGGAAATATATTATGGGAAGATGTGTGTGTTGTGTAAATGTAAAGTAATTAATAACTACAATTTTTTGAAGATTATAATAAAATTTTGATTTAAATCAAAAGAATACGATTTGAATGAAAAGTCAATTTCTTTCTTTCTTTTTTTTTTTTTTAGAAAAATCACTAACCCTGGTTGAATAAAGTAGCATGAATAAACCCATAAACTACTGTTACTTAATATACGCTTGAAATGAAGTAGCATTTAATAAAAATTTAGTAAGTAAAGTTGTTTTAACCGAGAAATTTGTAACTTTAGGTAGGATATTTCTTCCACGGGTATAAACTAAACGCTGTTTTACTGAATTTAGCTTTAATACTGAAAACATTTTCAAGTTCAGCGGGAAGAAATTAAGATTAAGGAGCTGGATGTTTTTTAAATCATTTTAAATTACACGTAAAACTAAATTTCTGAAATTTGAAATTTCCATTTTTTTTCCAGAAATTCTTAACGAAATTGTGATCTAAATGGAGAAATTACATTGCATATTTACACGAAACACTGCGCGCACAAAACTATTCATTTTGACTATTTTTCGAATTTACTGAAGTCGTACTAAATTAGTGTCGGAATTGCAAGCGTTTTTCGTAACGAAGCAGATCATTACTGTAAGCAGGGCTGTATTTACGTGTTGGCTAATTCGGCTAAATTACTAGGCCATAAGTTTGTAAATTAAGTTTTTCGCAATTACGAACTGCGATAGGACCCTACTCGTTGAGTTTGTTTTCTACAAATGGAATGGACAAGAAAAATTTTCACCCGTCCTATTGTGACTAACAATCTTCTAGAATAGGTAATTACGTGGGAAATCCATAAACATGAAATTAAGATGAAAATAAGATAATAAAAGTAAAATATTTAATGGCCGATATCTATCAGTATACTCATCATAAAGCCTATTTGCAGCGTTGTGTATTTTTGTACCTTATAAATTTTAAATGATGGGAGTTAGTAAACATTAAATTTTGTATTGAGATAAAGTTTTGGTGTTTAAGTTAGGGATTTAGAATTTTTTTCGGGACAAAAATTATTTTAGGCAATAACTTTTTTTAAGTGTTACGTCTGCTTCACTTAAGCAGTGGAAAAAATACAAATCAAACCGCAGACAATCTGTAACAATGACGACGAAAATTTCGCTCCCTAAGTAGATACTTATAGCAACCGTCGTCATGGTAATCTGAAAAATCAGAGCAACATCAACTTTGCTCGGTGAAAATAAGCAATTTGTGATTTCCGATTTCTTTTAAACTGAAAGAGTCAACTAAAAAATAGAGCCCCGCTTTTCAATAAATTTTCTTTTCTCTTAACTGTTTCGTATGAATGACTCATACAGTCAGCAAGGTAGGGTGTACCGGTCAAAAAGTGACGAAATTCGAAATCGAATCACGAAAAAAAGAGAAATTACATCGGATTTGTTTTCACAGAATGCCTTTTCCGATTACATATCCTATCCCACTTTTTTCTTATTGGTAGCACTGCTTTGTTTGGCAGGAACGAGCTATATATCAGAGAGCTAGAAATTCATTGCAAATACGGAATTACTCGAATGGAACACAAAATTTTGCCAAATGAATGGGTGGCGGGAAAAACGTAAATTGAAAGCAATAACTTTTCACTACAGCCAAAAAACGAATCTGCTTAGTGCAATGTACTAAACGGGCCACGGAGAGAAACATACAACGTTTTCCCATTCAATTATCTACTTTTGCCTATTGCAATGAAGCCAAAAACCAGGTTTGGAGCATACAACGTTCGTCCATAAAATTTACTTTAGTAACAAGGTCAATTCTAGTTAGCGAATTCCCGGACCGAATTAAACGAATTAAAAACTCGGGTCATTCATTTTGTAGACTATATTCAACGTTTTTATTCTGAAAAAAAGAAAACATACAACTTTTTCCCTCCACCAATTCAAATGATGAAAATTTTACCGAACAATTATCATATTGCCGAATCGAACAAAACTCGTCGAGTAAGGAAATTTTTGGAAGGTGACAGTGACCTCTCATTCGGGCGCCCTTGGCATTTGTCCTCATGTTGTTTCGATACGAAATATTCTTCAATTTGTTTGTTTTACTTTCATTTAGTAAGTAGTCTGTTGAGATATTTTTCCGATATAATGTGTTCATTTGCTTAAAAGCAGTCCAAAAAAAACATTTTTTTTTTACTTGCATATTTAACGTTTCAGATTTTTTCATAAATTAAAATATTTAATCCAAAAATCATAATATAGTTTTTAGCATAGAAAACGATCATTTCCAGCATTCTACGTTTCACATATTGACATAATTAGCTCGCGCCAAATTTATGCATCTTTGATAAAGATAGTTTGTACTATCATTTTTTTTAGTAATTTTTTAGAGTATTTTTTTTTTTAAAGTACATTACGCAATTTACTGGACTGAATTTGAAACTAATATTCCCGTTGTGTAAATACTAGTAATAACTTGTTACGGCTTCGATCAATATTTTTCTCTCGCTTCTACGTCGGAAAAACTAAACTGAAGTTTTGAAAAAAAAACAATGCACCAGCGGGAAACTTTTGCTTGTATTCCGTAAAAAATGAATGAAAAATATAGTTTAACAACTGAAAATATGCTCAGTACACTTTCACCCATGAAGTGTGATATGAGAAAAAGGTGTCTTCCCAGTTTTACGGACACGAAATTCCAGCGCCCTCCTATATTTCAGTTGCTATCATACCTTTTGAAAATTTGAGGAAGGGGGGGGGAATTGGGAATGTCGACGAAAAAAGGGGATAAACGAAGAAAAATGAGTTAAAATGCATCTCATTAAAGATGAATATTTTGCTAAATTTGCTGTTAGAAGAATTTTAATAAAATTAAAAATCGTCTTTTTTATTACAAATCAACAATTTTCATAACTCCACATTGAAGCTGTACAATTCATGAAAAGCCAGGGTTCCACGAAAAACTAGATATTTAAAAAGGTTCCACGCGTCAAAGAAATTGAGAAACGCAGCCTTACATTTTCAAATTTGGATTAAAATTTTTGAAATTCTAATTCTCTTACCTTTTTTCAGCGACCTCCGCGCGAACCCGACCACACACCGTAACTTTCATACATTGCAAACTCGGGAAAGCAGAGGGCCGCTCAACTGCCACGACAGCCATCAGCATCACCAATTTTTCTTTAAAAGGTGAATTGGTATTTTTGCTCTTTGTGTCACGAAAAAATAACGATCTAAATGAATCCATTTAAATTTAAGGAAATTTCTTAATAGTTCGAAATTCGTATTTAGAATTACTAATGATTTTGACTGTTTCAAAATGTTTCGTTTCAAGCGAAGAGAGAAATAATTCTTCTGCAGATAATGATTTCAATGGGTCTTACGATTTCAACTTCGTTTTCCCTCCCGTGGGAAAGAAATGCTTCAAACCAAATTAAAACACTTTTTATTGCGATACATGCGATATGTTCGAGCAGTTGATGCGTTCCTCCCCTTGGCCCCCCCGTCAGTAAAGCCCCCCCCCCACCCCAAATTAAAAAAGGGGGGATGATTTTCTACAAAAATCGATAAGTATAGGAGGAAAGCTTAGATCATATTCGGATTCAGGGAGTCAATTTGCTGAAGAATCAGCCGAAATATCCTCAGAAGCATTTGAGAGTTTTTTTTTTTTTTTTTGCTGCACAGTGTGTTCGGAGGGAGGGCGGTGCCCCCATGTTTTCCTTTTTTCTACAAATGCACAAGATTTTGAGCTTTGCACATCTCTAGTCATTCAGAACAATCTTTACGGTTATTGTAATTCTCTTCTCCCCCTCTAAATGAAACAAATGGCTCTGAGTCTGAGGAGAAGGGGGGGGGGGGGGAGTATCTAAAAAGAGAGCGTAATAGCCAGACTAATGAAAGTCCAAAAATTGCGATCTTCCGTTTGTTAGTGCATTGTATGAAGAATCTTATTTCTCATCGAATTATGTGAACGTAACTCTGAAAACAAAAAAACCCTTCGCAGTTATTTATAAGCGTTAAAAGAGCCCAAGTCTCATCACTTGTTCACCTGTAAAGTAGCAATTACGTAATTACGTTAGTCCGGCTCTGACGTACAGAATTTTGGTGAAGAATACAACCTCAGCGTTTCTTCTGCTAGATATAGAGACTTTATGTATAAAACTTAACAATATACACAAACAAATAAATTGCGGAGTGTTGTACAAAGAATCTGAAAATGAAGCCATAATTGTTCACAATTTTAAATTTCATTCTGGAACACACTCTCACTCAATGTTTGAGATGGCTGCGTGCTGAGCGCTTCGCATCCGCTTATACATGTGATAACGACGACCATTTACGTTTATTAATGGCAGGAAAGACAATGCAAGACAGATTTGGATCACAAACGAAGGAAACCACACTCAGTGCACTGTTGGGAACCGAACCCACGACCTCCAGCGTCGCACTCGGGCAAACAGGACCGCTCGGCTGTGAATGAACTTGTTAAACACGAATCACACTATTCTGCATCGATAGGCCCTTAATTGTAAAAAGTTTTTTCTGCCGGGCGTATAATGATGTCAGGCAAAACTTTGATGACACGGGAAGATCTTTGAACAAACATGAAGCATAGCATATGAACATTTGTGTATCCTGAAATCTTAATCTAAGAAAAATATATATGCTACAGTAAATTCTGTGCCTCAGAGCCAGAGGGACGTAATTCCAAAAACTGCCATTTTTATTTGTGCATTGAATGCAGAAGCCTTTTCCGCATCGAACCATGTAACACAATTCTTTCAAAAAATTTAAAAAAAAAAAAAACTCTTCAATTTTTTACTAGGGTTAAGAGAGCTTTGCATGCACCAGTAAAAACTTTCCCCGCTCCTGTAAGATTATCATAGTGTGATTTACGTCCCTCTGGCTCTGAGGCACAGAATTGTGGTTTATAATCACAGAAGTTAATGAAATTAACGTCCTACGCGTCACAAGTTGTACTTTGAACTTGTTTATCATGAAATTTCACGCAAAAGTTCAGGACAAATTAGGATGAGAAGTCGAATGCGAGTGCAAAATCACAAAATGTTCAGAATCAGGAAACGGTTCTAAAAGTAAGGACAGTCCTAACAATGCAGGACAGTTGGGCTCCTAATTCCTAAGTATCGAAGAGGAGAGGCTTTCGAACCCATGTCTCTCGTTGTTTCTGCGCAACTGCGCAAAATCTAATAGAATGATATAAAAGGGGGCAATCCGGAAATTTCCGCCACCTTTGAACGGTAGTTCTGTGATATTCTATGCTCGTTATTTTGCTTTTGGATATTTTTTGAAGAAGGAGGATTCGGTACGTAACTTTTAGTATATTCAGACTTTTTCAAATGCTTTGTATTTGTAATTTAATATAAGAATTCAAATAAACTATGTTATCAATTTGCATTTCAAAAATTAAAATATTATTGTTTTGAGTTGCTCCCTTATATTGATAACTAGTGGTATCCGCACGGCTTTGCCCGTAGTCGAAAAGGTAAGGTCATTTGATTCGCCGGCATCGAATCAAATGAAAATAATGGATGGTGAATTCCGCACCAATTTCTACGTTAATTTGGTCGCTCATGTTACGGTTCCACTTTATGATAAGTTGGTAATTTACTCGTCCGCGTTATCATTTCCTCCGGTAAATCTGTTCTCGAAATTTGGAAAATAAAAAGAAAAAACTCGAATTTTCGAAAAATCGCGTCGAGGTGCACACCCCCATGCTAGAAACTCATTTTGTGCCAAATTTTATGAAAATCGACCGAATTTAGGCGCTATGTGCGTCACAGAGATCCAGATAGAAAGACTTTCAGCTCTATTATTAGTAAATAATAATCAGTATCATAAATATATTTTATTTGATCATTTTAAAACTAATATATATGCGAAAGTTTGAAGATTTTTGTTATTCTTTCACGCAAAAACTACTGAATGGTTTTTGATAAAATTTTACAATAATATAGCTTATACTTTACAGCAACACATAGGGTACTTTTTGTCCCGTTATGGGGTGCAAAACCTCCCGTAGGGGGTAATTTTCATATAAATTTTTTAATATGGAGTGAAAAAATACTTGCATTTATTTAACATATGTCCATGGAAAACTCTGGTTTTTCTGTTGAAGATGGCACCTGTTCGAAGTTTTTAAGTAAAATAATAAACAAGTTATAAGCATTTTAGTTCCATGTTCGAAGGCTTTCCTCAGTTCAATACAGTATTCACTGTATGAACTCCCTGGCGATAGCTACTATTGTTTTATAGTTACTTTTTCTATTCGACATAAAAATTGAACTTTTAGAACATCCCCCGCTATTCCACGAGATTGGCTCCTCAAAATCCCGAAATACCGCGGGACAAAGATGGATGCGGGATTGGAAAACCTAGTGCGTGTTTGTGCATGTGTTTTCTCAGTAACGGAGGCCAGTGGACAGTGCGCTCGCAGCGTTAAGTTTAATGCTTGATTTAATCTCGAATGAAAGCAAACTTTTTGTAACCATGATAACGAAAATTTGTCCTCTTTGTTGTCGAAATTGTTGTCCCAAATTAATTGCTGCATTGGAGTAATTTTGAAATAAGTATTGGAACTAATAATTTTATTCAAATATTTTTCGATTTAGAATTGCTATGCCATTTCAATCAACGTTTGCTTGGCAAGCCCTATGGGTACGAAGCATGTTTCAAAAATGTAAGTGCTGCACAATCTAAAGTCACGTTAGAACATTTCCTCCAGTAATAGCAAATCTTTCATGCAGTTTAAGAAATTTCCCTCTCATGAATGGCAAGTGTATGAAACTGTTAACTTAAGGGAATCTTCCAAAAGCGCAGTTCCAGGTTTGTTGATGTACGGAGTCTTAGTAAGTATGATGGGATTGCTAGGGATGGCCTGCATCTGAGATCTGCAAGGGCAAAAATGGCTTGGGCTTTTTTTTCGGGAGGGGGGGGGGGGGAGCTTCGTCAAATTTTGAAGTCTTTAAGCCCATTCTGATCATTGGATAGACACGAAAAAAGCTTTTAACACTGCGAGAACATTTTATTTATCATGTAAGCAATATTCTAGTTGAATATTGCTTTTAAGATTGGTACAAAAAATGACAATGTATTTTAAAAAAACTTTTGAACAGTTTTTAACTAAAGGAAAATATTTTGCGTGTTTTTATTTCCTGTAAGTATTATCCAACATTTAATTGTACACAAATTATTTCGCAGCAAAAGAATGAACAAAAAATAAATATTTTACAATTATAACAAGTAACAAATTCACAAAATGATTAGAGAAAAATCATTATAAATAAATAAACGCATTTTCAAACACTTATAATTAGTTGCACAAATATTAACAATTAACAATTACGGAGATTCTATGGGGACTGTTCACATATGCCCCTAGATGTTTTGTTCATTGTCCTATCATCTACCTTAAAATAACTTTGCAAAAAAGAAAAATCTCAATTGAATAGAAAAGTTTAAACATAATGATAAATTTAGTTGAATGTTCATGTAATGGGTTGCAATTATGTGATCTGTCGTTTTGAAAAGGGGTCAACTTCCATATTTTTTCCAAACTCACTTTATGGCGGTTTCTCACCTTCAGCACAGCCGTGTTTAACTTCAGCACACCAGTTCCACGTGAAAACAACTGAATCGATTTTTTCGATGTAAGACCCCCACCATCTTTCATTTTGAAAGGGAGTCATCTTTGCGAGATGACCCTTTTTCATAATGGAACTCCTCCACGTTTTCGCCGTGAAGGCCAGATTTACACACCTCAACAGTGCGAAGATTGTACTGTATCCTCCTTAAATTCTAAAAAGTTCAATGTAAAGCACGTGGCTCATCAGAATGTAGCAGATTTAAAAAATTGGAGACCAGATTATTTTAAAAAGAAAGTCCAGTCTAGTAGAAGTTCCGACAAATGGATTCACAAGAAGCAAAGTTATTATTTTTTTTTTTTTGCTGTAAACAACTATTACGATTTTGTTTTTACAAATCTTGAACTTGGTGTTGCAAGGGCTAAACCATTTATTAAGCTAAATAAATACCTTCTGTGCTGAAAAGAAAAGTAAGAAATAACGTCAAAAAGCACAAATTGCAGTTTACTGGTCGGATGTCTTTTCATCCATTAGTTAACATAACATCCATAAGTTAACATAAGTAATAACATTTTGCATTGAAAAAGCCGTTCCTTGAAACGGCGAAAAACGTGTCTGCCGTTCTCGGCAATTTGTGCTTTTTGATTCTATTTCTCACTTTACATTCATTGATTGCTTCGATGAAATGTTTTACCTATTAAAAGATATAGAAACGAATAAGCTTTTTATCCTAGGCGCAGCAAACAATCCCGTTTATTAGGACAAAATTAAAATAAATAAAAAAAAGATTCAAAAAAAAAAAAATTTTTACTATCACAAGATGCTCATCAAAATTTCTACCAGGAAATTTACGATTGGCCCACTATATCCACCGAAGAAGCAGCTAAAGAATTTTAATTACCATTATGTTTTATATTATTTTTGTCATGTAAATTCCTCCTTTCAGTTTTCACATTAAAATTCAAGATTTCGTAAGAAAAAACAATGTTCAATATTTTGCAATAACGTTCATTCTGAAAAACCTATGTTCATTTTGAAAACGGGTCACCTCCTGTTAAAAAAAAAGTTTTTAGACAATTATAGCGGCCAAATTTTAGGATCATGTCAATTTCAAATAAGTTTCATCACACCTTAAAATAAAAATTAAATTAGAATTAATAAAGGGTGGCTATACATTTTTCTTTTCCCAAGAAATTTTTAAAAAAGAAGAGTTGACCTCCTTTCAAAATTACGGATTATATTAAATTTGCTTAACAATTAGATTAAAATGTGTTTACGAGTAAAAACAGTTATAAAATTATGCAACAACTGTTCAAAGAAGTTTCCACCACACAAACATTAAATGAGGATTTTACTTTCAAAACGAATTCTATCCACTTTTGGAAAAATGTTTTTTTTTCGTTTTCAGAACCTTAAATGTAAGCCCTACAGACTCATGAATTTCTTCCTTCTCAAAGTGGTTTATATTGACTGTTGAAAAATGCGTAAACATTGATTTTACCACCTCAACGATGTCTATTCATCCTCATTTTTATCGCCAGGTCTTTCACAGCAAAGTGGAACTTATTCCTTATTTACCGGTATCCACTCATTCACTTTCATATGAAAAGGGCACAGATCCAAATTTAAATTTGCCACTTCTAATTCAAAAGTAGTTCACAAATAAAATAGCGGAGCGAAGCACTGGCCATTTCCAATCAAGCAGGATACCTGTCCGTATTACGAGATCGCAGCACTTTGTGCAAGTCTGTTGTCAGTTAGGCAAGTGTGACCTCAAATTGTGATTACTAAATTATTATTACTATTAAACTGTTAATTATTAATTAAACTGTGATAAGTTTTGAAAAAAATTGTGATTAATTGTGGTAAAAATTGGGGATTTCTTAATATTAATGGCTACAACGTTGTTACTTGAATTGGCTTGGGAGGTTTCATTGTTCATACTTAATGGGATCGAAGGTCTTATTTTTATATAGTAATGTTCAATGAAAATAATCACGCAAGTAGGAATGAATAAAGTAGAGTGAACGAAAAAAAGAATGTATTAAATGTTAATTATTTTCTTTCAATCGAATGAAGTTTATTTCTAAATAAAATGTTATTTTTTGTAAAAGGGATGGTACCTACTGTTTTACACCTAAAGGGAGCAAATCCAAAATAAAATTACCAATTTAGGTCTGGTTAGATTGAGGAAAAATTCCTAGACTTATGCCAATCGTCACTTGTTATTCTACCAAATTATTGCGAAAAATTCGAAATTCTAAGTGTTTCTGCGTAAAACGGTTTCTTCGTTTTGCCAAAAAGGATAAAACTGGATGTAATCAGTTTTGAAGGTAAATTCCTCAAGTGTAATTGCTCTATTGTTGTGGCCAAGAGGTAGAACTGGTACTGCCAATATTTTCCTTGAAATTAGCTCAGTAAAACAAGCCATGGTCACAAGTGCTGCATGCTCACGAGTGCAAGTCTTCAACCAACGTCTATTGTTAGCGGAGTTTTGAACGAAGGACTCGTTAATAGTTAAGTAATTGTCAAAAAACCATTTAAACAACCTCATCTAAATTCCATAATCTTTAAGTTATGTCATTAAATATCATTGTGCCACCATCATTTGCATAGAACAACTATGGGCATTCTCATCGTATTGAGGGGGACGAAAAATTAGGAATTTTTATATTATTTCGCAGATTGACTCTTAGGTGGAAATATCTATGCAGGCTATTTTTACGCACTATTAAGTCATTCTTATAAGAAGCTGGACACTTTTGATAGTTGATGTCTTCAATTTTCGTAAAAATTTCAGGATGTGTTAGTGGTACTATGGAAAGAGAAAAAGTTCATTCTTCTAAAAAACTGATTTGTTTGACTTTGAGTAGGAGTCAAAGCTTAAGGTCATGAAAAAAGAGCTAAATATATGATTGCTTTGCTTCAAAAGCAATGAGTGAACCAAGCAAATTCTTTTAAACGGGGATACTACTTGATACTAAGTACATGCTAGCATAAATACTTTGGTGGCTCACTCATGGCTTTGAGGGCAGAGGTCAATTGAAACTGTTACTTTTTTTGCCTTGTTTACGCCCGGATATCTGCAAAAGCTGTGAATAATCCTCGGAAATAAGTATATAGTTTACTACTCCTCACAGTAAAGTACTAAGAAAAAAATAAAATAGCTTTCGTTTCTCTTCGCTTTAGTAATTAAACGGTCTCAAAGTCGATGATTTTTTAAAAATGCAGAAGTTTAGAGGTCAATAACTTTCATCGTGACCGGTCAAAAACTTTGGGACACAGCTGTAGTTATAGTCCGAATGGTATAGTTTAATGTCTAGGTTAGAAATCAATGAAAACTAATCAACTATTTTATTTACGCAGTCTCAAAGTTGATAAATTGAAACTACAAGAATCAAAGTTTTAGGTCAATGACTTCATAACGCTCGAGTGAATAACTTTGAGCAAGAGCTGTAGTTACGTGGTGTAGTTTTAGACTCATGTCAGAAAACCATGAGATCTAATCATATTACTTAGTTAAACGTCTCAAATGATGATTTCAGTAAAAAGAGCGTTTTTACTAGCTTATATGCGTGCTACTCAAAATCTTGTGAGTTTAAACTCGAGTAAATACTAGAACGAATCAACAGCCTTTTGTACTTTAAGTTCCCAAATTTTAAAGCTTCCATTGTAGTAAAACTCTGTTACCTTGACCACAATATGCCAATTTTTCTCACGAAACTGATCCGCCACTTTGAAGCACTATATTTTGGAGGTCATAGATCCTCAGGGTTCGGCTCTCGGAAGCTGAAAATTAGCATCAGTTAAGTTTCACTGACATCTCTACGCCTCTATAAAATTTCATCCCACTAGGGGATGATCGAGTGGGGACAGTTTGAAAAACCGGATCAGTTGACGTGAATTTATTCTGTTATAATCATTATGGACAATTCCCCTGCATCTTCTGTTATTGTCTAACAAACATCTGTTGTTTTTTTCTCTTTTCTTTTCTTTTTTTTTTTGACGTTACAATTAAATCTTTACTTTTGAGATTTATTTAATAAATTCGTTTATTTATAAAAGTTTATTACTAAAAAGTGTGTATGCAAATTCTACAGTAATTATGAACTCAATCGCTTACCTAACTGCAATCCTCTTCCTAATATATATAGTTGAAAAAAAATGATTTATGATCATTATAAAGTCAAAAATAACAAGATGCATGTGAGTTGTCACCATGTTATATCAGGGTGATTCCGCGTCAACTGAACTAAATTTCTCAATTTGTCCCTGCTCGATCATCCCCGAATGGGATGAAATTTATAGAAGTGTAGAGAGGTCTTTGAAACTAACCTGCAAATTTTCAGCTTCCCAGATTCAAATTCTGAGTATCTAGGATATCCAAAATATAGTGCTAAAAATGGCGGATCAACTGTGAGAAAAGAATTGCCATATTTTGGTCAAGGTTACAGAAAGTTTTATTACACTGGAAGCATGAAACTTTGGGAGCTTAAAGTACATTTGGCTGTTGATTCGTTCTGTATTTATGTGAGTGTAAGCTCATAAGATTTTCAGTAGCACTCATATAAACTCACGAAAAAACGCTCTTTTATATTGAAGATATCAATTTTGGGGCCATTTAAAATGATTAGATCTCATGGTTTTCTGACATCAGTCTAAAACTACATCTCGTTGAGCATAATTACAGCCTTTGATCAAAGTTACTGACTCAGGCATTTTACAGTAATTGACACAAAACTGTGATTATTTTTGTTTCAAATTATCAACTTTGAGACCGCGTAGTTAAATAAGTTAATTAGTTGCCATGGGTTTCTAACCTGGACCTTAAGCTACACAACTCGGATTATAATTACAGCTGTGTTCCAAAGTTGCTGACCCGTTGCGATACCCACTAGACAGTATAATGTTCTGAGACTCGTAGTCGACCCCCCTCCTCCCACAGCTAAGATGAATAATCATACGAATTGTAATTAAGAATTGAAAACAAATTCTAAGTCTTAGAGCTTAACGAAATGAGTAAAGTAGATTTAAGTGTTTCTGCATTCATAGAAATGGCATAAAATGTAATGATATTTTAACCGACTTCAAAAAGGAGGCGGTTATCAATTCATACCGTATGTATGTTTTTTTTTTTTGTTTGTCCACTCATAGCGTCTCACCTAGTGAACCGATTTTGATGATTCTTTTTTTAATGGATAGGGGATGGCTCAACTTAGGTCCCATTACTTTGTTTGACCATATTTGTTCATTAGAAAAAAAGTTATAGGCAAAAAACAGTACATTTTATGCAATTTTCCTATTAAATGATTTTGTAGCGAAGTTCGCACTTGTCATCCGTGGATAACGGTGGCTCAGTGGTAGAATTCTTGCCTCCCATACGAGCGTCCCGGGTTCAAATCCCGACTAGGACAAAGTGAATTTTACTAAATTTTCGTTTCTACTGTTTCCCGTATTTTCTCGAATCTTCTTTTAATTTCTGTATCTTTCCAAGTCTGGAAAGTTCCCGCACTTTCTCAAGTTGTATATAAAGAGATGTAACGTTCATTCGTGGTTCCGAATAAAGATTTCGAGTTGAGACTAACGAGTATTCGCTTCATTTAGCTTTCACATTGTCTTCGCTATCTTCATCTACGCGACAATAGGAAACTCATTGTTATAAAACTTTGGTGCCCTATAACAGTAACATTAATAGTAAATGGGGAATCTGGCGCTGTCGTCTCATTTTTGGGTAAATAATTTTATTTTAGTAACCCTGCTGATTTATAGTAACCCTATGTGAATTATCAAAATCTTCCTTTCTTCAGTGCTATTGCTCCATAGTAGGGGTAAACCTAAACTGGAAGCGAGGTGATGCAGGGATTAGGATCTGCTTAGCCTTCACAATGCTACCATTAGGTTTGACTAAACTACTCTGTAGTATTTTTATCGTTATCATCTCGGGGCTAAGTAAGAAAATACAGGATTGCATCATGAGCAACTTAGATGCTGTGGAATGTAAATTAGTTAGGAAAAACGTAATACTTAAATGGTTATAATTAAATTAACTACGCATGATTTCCAGAGAGGAACAAAGATAAGTTTTTAGTGCCAATCGCTTAAAGTTTAACGCGTGTCAATGTTTTTTTTTTTTAGTATGGAGCATTTTTAAGAAAAAAATGTGAAGTTTCGTGATGGTAACTTCTTATTATTTCTGAAATACTTACATTTACACTAAAAAGAATGAAATAAAAAAATTTTGAAAAAAAAAAATAGAACCGACTTCAAAATTGCTCTAAAAAGTGAAAAATAATTTTATTCTTTAAACACCATCGATAATGCTTTTAAACATAATTTTTGAAGTTGGCGCAAAAACGATAGATAAAATCATTCACAGCCATAACTCAAATACAACTATAAATTTAACCAGGACCAGTTTCTTCACTATCACATACATTATGCATTGATGACAGCATATTTGAATAGCGATATAAATGTTTCGTTCGTAACTTAGGATGCTTTTCTGAAAAAAAAATATGAACAAAGCATGGTTACACTGGATTTTACGTTTTGTTTTTGCGGCAACTTCAAAAATTATGTTTAAAAGCATTATCGATGGTGTTTAAAGAATAAAATTATTTTTCACTTTTTAGAGCAATTTTGAAGTCGGTTCTATTTTTTTTTTCAAAATTTTTTTAATTGTAAGATTGAAAGACATATTCAACTCGAACAGAGTTAAATAGAATCAAATATGATTACCGACATCTGCCAATAGCGCAGACAGAAATTTCCTTCATTCCACCTAGAAGTAAAATTCTCTGAACGCTACTGGTAAAAGGATCTCCATTGAATGGAACACAATCGAGAAAATGACCCTTACATACAGGAACTGAATTACACAATGCTTCTAAACATTTGAACGATTGATATTGCATTTTTCCTAATCTGTGAAAATTGCACTTTCGCGCAATGTAAATACATCAATTTTCATGAAAGATACCCAGTAGTATTGGTTTTGTTTTATTATGAGCCAGTTTTTTAAGAGTCAAGCAGGTCAGGTACATGCCATTTTTGATTTCGCTAAAATTTTACAGTGGATTCCTCGAATGATTTTAGAAGACACGTATTTTTTTCTTCCAAAAAATGTTTTTGTAACCCACAGAAATTCCGAAAGTCGGTCCCGGCTTAGGGTTTCTCTCAAATCGACATTTTTTAGTATTCAATTATCTCTCCGCATTGAGCATCAGCAAAAGTAATCGTTGTGATTACGACATATTTAGTGTCTTAAATGAAATATATCGTAAATTTTCTGGCTGACCTTCAGTGGACCCTGTCTGGGGTAGTTAAATTGTGCCAAAGAATGTGAAAATGTGACATGTTTGACCCCTCCTGGTTCCATGCACTTAGGCTCCATCATGGTTTTTTGTACGTAATTTGTGCAATAACTGTGTATAAATTATTCAATACTATCAGTAGTTGCATGACTCGTCCTCTGCGCTGCCAAAAATTGGCGGATTTTGTATCGAAAATGCTAAAAAGTGCAGTTTTCATGAGCCTTGATCTTAGTGACAGAGGGTCAGTGTGGAACTGGATACCTGCCTTTCAAATGAGAGTAGGTGTATTTTCAGAAACAAGTGACAGAAGTATAGGCAATTGTTCTTAAGGCTCATGAAATGCACTTCAATATGAGGAAATTGCATACGAGTTAACGACGCTTTCAGTTAGTTGTAATAAGGTTATATGCTTTGTCTTGCATTTTATTGTCCCACTAGTCAATTAAGCAATTGTACCCTTGTTTTATAATGTCATAATATTGCTTTCATCATAAGTAATAAAATATGACTTTGAAATTGTTTGCTATCATGGTAATTTAGTGCAGAGAAAATAATTTTTGTCACTATTATGTACAACCTAAAATGGTATTAAATAAGTAATTATCAAACTGAAAAAAGCTATCTGAATTAAAATATTTAAAAATAGGTCTAAAACACCTTCAAAAAATGTGATACAAATAACTTGCGTTATTCCTGCAATAACAACAGTTTCTTTTTTTTTTTTAAAACTTTGCTTCCAGTTATAATATTATAACGTATGCGACTAAGCATAATCTGTCTATTTGCAAGTCTATAACTCTTTTATGGTAAGTTTTGATCATACTAGTTTTTCAAATAGTATCTGGAAGTCCCTGGCGGAAAGTTTAAACCTGAATATGTTCATTGAACTGAAAACTGAATGGTTCATTTTACTGTTTTGAAATACGTAATGTGTTCTCGAAAAGAATTTGCCCATAGTTCTGTCACTTGAGAAAATATACATACTCTAGCTTGAAATGCAGGTATCCAGTTCTACACTGACCCTCAGTGCACTGAAATAAAGACTTGTAAAAACTGCACTTTTTAGCATATTTCGATAGAGAAACCACCAATTTTCGTCATGGCAGAGGGTGAGCCAAGCAACTAATGAGGGTATTGAATAATTTATATATATTTCACACAAATTAAGTCCAAAAACCATGGTGGAGCCTCAGTGCATGGAACAAAGAGGCCTCCAACATCTCACATTTTCACTTTCTTCGACCCGGTTCAGCCTCCCCTGTCAGGGTCCAATGAAGGTCAGCCACAAAATTTACGATATATTTCAATTAAGGTACTAAACGTCATATTGTCAACACAAGATTTTTTCGGCGGATGTTCAGTGCACAGAAATACAGTCGACTCCCGCTGCAGCGCGATTCAACTTACGCGAAAAGGCTATAACGCGAATTTTTCACAAGTAACGAATTTTAGAGCTAACGCGAATTCCTCGGCAACAACACGATTTTTTTTGGTAGGAAGCATCGAGTTTATTATTGGCTACTAAATATTGATTTCGTGAATGTCATTGCATCCCTTTATCATCACTGACAGCGAAAGTTCTAATGATTCTACGCATCGCGTTGTTGGTGCATCAAATATCCACTCGGTATCTTTCATTTATTTATTTTTTTTTTCATTCTAATTTTGAAAGTTGATGAAATATAATGACACCTTAGGGCGCCGTTTCATCCAAAGAATGAAGATGGGAAGAAACTTCAAGTTTTTGTAAAAAAAAGTTTGTCGATGTGCTTGAACAACCACAAAACGTCGACGGTAGCACGACAATAAATATGAGTGAGTCTTCCATACGTACAATTAGAAGTCAAAACAAAAATCCGTAAACGTTCAGAACTTAGTTTCAATATTGAAGCTTGTCGAGTAGTGTCTAAGCAAAGGAAATATGTATTATGAAAATGGAAGCTGCTATTGATGTACTGTGGATTAAAGAGATCAGGAAAAGAGGCTGTTGAATAAATGGAAACGTTATAAAAGAAAAGGCAAAGTCATCGTACATAAAAATGTATTCAAAAATAATAACGATCTGATCATGGAGCATAAATCATCACAATCTTTATTTTTCAACTCATTAATATTACTGTACTGCTGTTTAGTACTATTATAGTGCAACATTTTACTATTACTACACTGTGCGTGCCGTGTTTTATTTTAGGTTTTCCCTTCGCATTGATCATTCATTTTGTGCATCTTAAAGTATTTTTTGTTGAATAAAACGGCTTTCTTTTTTTTTTTGAAAACAGTAAAAGTTCAGTTCTTTATGTAAGAAACTGTAATGTGTGGTTGAAGAATGCTTTAAAGCAGTTTAAGGGGCGTTTAACAGTGCCTAAAAGAAGTTGGTATGCTTCTAAAAAAAAAATTGCATACGTACATTTTTCTACAACGCGAAATCTCGACTTACGCGAGGAGTCTTGGAACGCATCCCTCGCGTACGTCGGAGCTCAACTGTAATTGAATTTTAGAAAACACTGATTTGGAAAAACCTCTACGTCGGGCTTTACTTTACGAATTTTTACAGGTCCCCAAAAAGTTTCTTTGGAGGAAAGGAAAAAAAAAACGCGTTTTCTAAAATTTTAGAAGAATCCACCATAAAAATTTGAGCAAAATCAAAAAATGGTGTATATCCGAACACCCCATTTGTGTCCGGTTCTTATAAAAACTGGCTCTTAAAAGTTGACCAGTTGTCGCAGGCCACATTTTATGTTCTCAGGGCCATAGTTTGGAGACTCCTGATGTCGGCGATTAAAATGTAGAACAAACTCTGCAAACCTCAAAAGAACGTTCTCGGATCAAAAATGCTTTATTAATGAAATTATTGTCAATGACTTAAACGGAATGGCAAATTCAACTAAGTGGTTTATGAAAAACAATTTGACAAATTTTTAATGGGAGGTATAAGGTATCATAATGGTATCAATTTCTGCGTGCTTTAAGAATGGTGATTTAAAACAAAACTATGCACCTGTAGGTCTTCTGAAGGAGCTAAATTTGAGTTGAGAAATGAAACAGCCCTACCTTCTAAATAAAATACTACGGAATCTCATCGGTACTCACACTGTAATTTTTGTTCTTTGACTTCCTAAAAACTGTTTTTTCGTTAGGAAAAAAAATCGAATCGGACAAGTTTTGTTCAAACAGTTCTAATATTCTATTTTGAATTTAAATTGTATTTTTCAAAAACTGAATTATTAAATGTTCACAAATTGTGTTTTCGCACTTTTCATAGCGTTGACTTGAGTGGAGTTCGCCGGGACGTGGGGCGTATAGACTGGAGTTCGCCCGGACGTGGGGCGTATAGACTGGAGTTCGCCCGGACGTGGGGCGTATAGACTGGAGTTCGCCCGGACGTGGGGCGTATAGACTGGAGTTCGCCCGGACGTGGGGCGTATAGACTGGAGTTCGCCCGGACGTGGGGCGTATTGACTGGAGTTCGCCCGGACGTGGGGCGTATAGACTGGAGTTCGCCCGGACGTGGGGCGTATAGACTGGAGTTCGCCCGGACGTGGGGCGTATAGACTGGAGTTCGCCCGGACGTGGGGCGTATAGACTGGAGTTCGCCGGGTCTTGGGGCGTATAGACTGGAGTTCGCCCGGACGTGGGGCGTATAGACTGGAGTTCGCCCGGACGTGGGGCGTATAGACTGGAGTTCGCCGGGACGTGGGGCGTATAGACTGGAGTTCGCCCGGACGTGGGGCGTATAGACTGGAGTTCGCCCGGACGTGGGGCGTATAGACTGGAGTTCGCCCGGACGTGGGGCGTATAGACTGGAGTTCGCCCGGACGTGGGGCGTATAGACTGGAGTTCGCCCGGACGTGGGGCGTATAGACTGGAGTTCGCCCGGACGTGGGGCGTATAGACTGGAGTTCGCCCGGACGTGGGGCGTATTGACTGGAGTTCGCCCGGACGTGGGGCGTATAGACTGGAGTTCGCCCGGACGTGGGGCGTATAGACTGGAGTTCGCCCGGACGTGGGGCGTATAGACTGGAGTTCGCCCGGACGTGGGGCGTATAGACTGGAGTTCGCCCGGCGTATAGACTGGAGTTCGCCCGGACGTGGGGCGTATAGACTGGAGTTCGCCCGGACGTGGGGCGTATAGACTGGAGTTCGCCCGGACGTGGGGCGTATAGACTGGAGTTCGCCCGGACGTGGGGCGTATAGACTGGAGTTCGCCCGGACGTGGGGCGTATAGACTGGAGTTCGCCCGGACGTGGGGCGTATAGACTGGAGTTCGCCCGGACGTGGGGCGTATAGACTGGAGTTCGCCCGGACGTGGGGCGTATAGACTGGAGTTCGCCCGGACGTGGGGCGTATAGACTGGAGTTCGCCCGGACGTGGGGCGTATAGACTGGAGTTCGCCCGGACGTGGGGCGTATAGACTGGAGTTCGCCCGGACGTGGGGCGTATAGACTGGAGTTCGCCCGGACGTGGGGCGTATAGACTGGAGTTCGCCCGGACGTGGGGCGTATAGACTGGAGTTCGCCCGGACGTGGGGCGTATAGACTGGAGTTCGCCGGGACGTGGGGCGTATAGACTGGAGTTCGCCCGGACGTGGGGCGTATAGACTGGAGTTCGCCCGGACGTGGGGCGTATAGACTGGAGTTCGCCCGGACGTGGGGCGTATAGACTGGAGTTCGCCCGGACGTGGGGCGTATAGACTGGAGTTCGCCCGGACGTGGGGCGTATAGACTGGAGTTCGCCCGGACGCATGGCGTATAGACTGGAGTTCGCCGGGACTTGGGGCGTATAGACTGGAGTTCGCCGGGACGTGGGGCGTATAGACTGGAGTTCGCCCGGACGTGGGGCGTATAGACTGGAGTATAGACTGGAGCCCGGACGTGGGGCGTATAGACTGGACGTGAGGGCCGTATAGACTGGAGTTCGCCCGGGACGTGGGGCGTATAGACTGGAGTTCGCCCGGACGTGGGGCGTATAGACTGGAGTTCGCCCGGACGTGGGGCGTATAGACTGGAGTTCGCCCGGACGTGGGGCGTATAGACTGGAGTATAGACTGGAGTTCGCCGGGACGTGGGGGCGTATAGACCGCCCGGACGTGGGGCGTATAGACTGGAGTTCGCCCGGACGTGGGGCGTATAGACTGGAGTTCGCCCGGACGTGGGGCGTATAGACTGGAGTTCGCCCGGACGTGGGGCGTATAGACTGGAGTTCGCCCGGACGTGGGGCGTATAGACTGGAGTTCGCCCGGACGTGGGGCGTATAGACTGGAGTTCGCCCGGACGTGGGGCGTATAGACTGGAGTTCGCCCGGACGTGGGGCGTATAGACTGGAGTTCGCCGGGACGTGGGGCGTATAGACTGGAGTTCGCCCGGGACGTGGGGCGTATAGACCGCCCGGACGTGGGGCGTATAGACTGGAGTTCGCCCGGACGTGGACGTGGGGCGTATAGACTGGAGTTCGCCCGGACGTGGGGCGTATAGACCGGACGTGGGGCGTATAGACTGGAGTTGGACGTGGGGCGTATAGACTGGAGTTCGCCCGGACGTGGGGCGTATAGACCGCCCGGACGTGGGGCGTATAGACTGGAGTTCGCCCGGACGTGGGGCGTATAGACTGGAGTTCGCCCGGACGTGGGGCGTATAGACTGGAGTTCGCCCGGACGTGGGGCGTATAGACTGGAGTTCGCCCGGACGTGGGGCGTATAGACTGGAGTTCGCCCGGACGTGGGGCGTATAGACTGGAGTTCGCCCGGACGTGGGGCGTATAGACTGGAGTTCGCCGTGGGGCGGACGTTCGCCCGGACGTGGGGCGTATAGACTGGAGTTCGCCCGGACGTGGGGCGTATAGACTGGAGTTCGCCCGGACGTGGGGCGTATAGACTGGAGTTCGCCCGGACGTGGGGCGTATAGACTGGAGTTCGCCGGACGTGGGGCGTATAGACTGGAGTTCGCCCGGACGTGGGGCGTATAGACTGGAGTTCGCCGGGACGTGGGGCGTATAGACTGGAGTTCGCCGGGACGTGGGGCGTATAGACTGGAGTTCGCCGGGACGTGGGGCGTATAGACTGGAGTTCGCCGGGACGTGGGGCGTATAGACTGGAGTTCGCCGGGACGTGGGGCGTATAGACTGGAGTTCGCCGGGACGTGGGGCGTATAGACTGGAGTTCGCCGGGACGTGGGGCGTATAGACTGGAGTTCGCCGGGACGTGGGGCGTATAGACTGGAGTTCGCCGGGACGTGGGGCGTATAGACTGGAGTTCGCCGGGACGTGGGGCGTATAGACTGGAGTTCGCCGGGACGTGGGGCGTATAGACTGGAGTTCGCCCGGGACGTGGGGCGTATAGACTGGAGTTCGCCCGGACGTGGGGCGTATAGACTGGAGTTCGCCCGGGACGTGGGGCGTATAGACTGGAGTTCGTTCCCGGGACGTGGGGCGTATAGACTGGAGTTCGCCCGGACGTGGGGCGTATAGACTGGAGTTCGCCCGGGACGTGGGGCGTATAGACTGGAGTTCGCCCGGACGTGGGGCGTATAGACTGGAGTTCGCCCGGACGTGGGGCGTATAGACTGGAGTTCGCCCGGGACGTGGGGCGTATAGACTGGAGTTCGCCCGGGACGTGGGGCGTATAGACTGGAGTTCGCCCCGGGACGTGGGGCGTATAGACTGGAGTTCGCCCGGGACGTGGGGCGTATAGACTGGAGTTCGCCCGGACGTGGGGCGTATAGACTGGAGTTCGCCGGGACGTGGGGCGTATAGACTGGAGTTCGCCCGGACGTGGGGCGTATAGACTGGAGTTCGCCCGGACGTGGGGCGTATAGACTGGAGTTCGCCGGGACGTGGGGCGTATAGACTGGAGTTCGCCGGGACGT